>NC_077228.1:10012632-10127632 GCF_027887165.1 Monodelphis domestica | reverse complement strand
TCAGAGATGGCGAGCCTCTGGCCCACGGCCGGAGCCATCCTAGTGGGGCCCCGTCTCCCCCCGCCACGCCCTCCGCGCCCCCCAAGCTGCCACTCACACGCTGGTGTGGAGGTCCCAGATCTCTATGCGGGTCTCGTTGGCGGCCGCAAAGACGTAGGACGACCTGGGAGACCAGGCGACGTCATAAATCACGTTAGTGGTGTTGTAGAAGCTCAAGAAGGGCTTCGCGTTGTCCTGGTGCCAGAGGCTCACCCCCCAGTCTGCGGAGCAGCTGAGGAACACCTGGTGGCAGAAGGGGTTCCACGCCAGCCTGTAGACGGGGCCCTAGAAGGGAAACAGGCTCCACTCAGTACCAGCGTGGAAAAGGGAGCCAGTGACTTCTCTGCCGCCCAGCGCGTGGGGGCGGCTCTCTGAGCCAAGCGCCCTCGCACACCGGACGCAAAGGCCTTGCTAGCAGCAGACTTCCCCCTAAAACGAGGTTGCTCCAGGATCGTATGGCCAAGGGCCGGTGCCTGGGCTAGGGGCCCTCCGGGGAGGCGAAGGCCGGCCGAAAGGCCCACGCAGACATTTTGGAAGGATCCTGTGACTGAGCTGGAGGAGAAACTAGAGAAAACGGACAGCTGGCCACTGCCCTGGCTTGCTTGAGACCCGAGCACACGGTAGAGGAAAGGGTGAGGAAGCCGCCCCAGGAAGGCAATCAGAAACAAAATGGCAGACACCAACCACGGCCCTTCTGAACTGAGACTGGAGGAAGGAGGGAAGCCAGAGGACGCTCAGGAGAGGGAAGCCAGAGGACGCCTGTTCTTCAGCCGCCAGGAGGTCAGACTCCCCTTCTCTTCTGCCACGTCAGCTTGGAAAGGGGGCTCCGGAGAGGGGGCCGGGGTACAGCCTTGGCCTGTGCTGGTGAAGGCTGGCATCAGCCGCTTGGATGAAGGGAGACCACCCGTGCGCTAGTCAAGAAGCCCTTGAAGGAATTCCTTCCCCCCAGAAGACAGCGATCCCTAGATAGAGCAGACTTGTCACGGCAGAAGCAAGCAGACCACCGGACAGAACTGATCCCCGGGCTCCCTCCTGGAAGGGGAGAGAGCAATTAAATGCGGGCACCCAAGAGCAACCCTCTAGGGATCCCTGAAGATGGAAGAGCCGAGAGCAGAGCCAGGTCAGTGCCAGCCACCATGGGCAGAGACCCCAGCTGGATGCAGGGATGCCCCGGGCTGAGCTTCCTCGCCTTTGCCCTGCCCGCTGGGGCCTGCCAGAGTGGGGGGGCAGGATGGGGGCACCAATGCCAACTTGATCTGACTCATTTCTGCCAGATCCCTTACAGTGTACAGTCTCAGAAGAGCCTTTGAGCTCATTCTTACAGAGAAGGGAGAGAGGGTAGCAGCTAGGAGGTGAGGCCAATATCCGCCCTGAGAGCAATGAAAGGATGCAGAACCAGCTCCTGGATGTATGTCAAAGCTGGCCACGACCCAAGAAGGGGCAGCGTCAAGGGTGAGGGATAACCAGATGCTCTGGGACAACAAGAGGGCAGCCTGGGGAGCGGCTTGTCAAGCTCGGGGAGGAACACACACCCCACCAGCACCCAAGGAGAAGCGGGCTGTACTGGCCAGATTCCCTTTGCCTCTCTCCAAAGAATGGGGCAAACGGGTTGTCGCCTGTCCCTCTTAGGTTCAAAATGGGTCTCTTTTTCAAAGAATGCTCTCCGCCTCCAGAGAAAGAACTGTTGGAGTTGGGGTGCAGACCGCAAACGATTTTTCAGTTTAGTTTATTTGGGCTTTTATCTGGGGGTTTGGGTTTCCGGTGAGAATTCTCCCACAATGATGGCCAATATGGAAGTAAGTTTTGCATGATAATACATATATAACCCCGATCTAATCTCCAAGAGAGAGAACAAAGAGAGGGAGGGAGGAAGGGGGGAGACATTTTGAATTTTATAATTTCAGAAAACATATGTTGAAAATTATTATTACATATAATTGGGGAAACACAACATGAAAAGGATTTTTTAATTGATCTCTTTTTAAGTGCATTGCCCCTACTTTCTCAGGCCAACACCTGCAGGGTCACTGGTACACTCCTGGGTCACAATCATCCCATGATCACAGACATTATTATTATTATTCCAGTTTTTACAGATAAAGAAACTGAGGTGGACTGCGGTTGGGACTAGTCCATAGTCATTCATGAGTAAATGAGGCTACATTCAAACTCGGGCCTTCCTGACTCCAAACCAGTCCTCTATGCACTGTATCACTGATCTGTGAGCTAGACACAACCCCTCCTGCCTTTAATTCACAATACTGCCATATGCAGTCATTTGGAGACCAAGTGGGGTATAATGTGTCTACCTGGAGAACATGTGGAGGCTGACCCAAAGGGCGATGGAGAGGACCACAGTGGGCGCGAGCACATTGGACCCCATCACAACTGATGAATGATCCGTGAGAAATATGGAGAAAAAGAAAGGAAGATGGGTCTTCCAGATAGTCAGAGGAGGGATCACCACTAGGCACTCTGTGCAATGCCAAGAAAGCTAAATAAAGGTCCTCAGGGTGCCAGGGGAGTGCCTGCCAGGGGTACAAGGTCTCCAAGCGTCTCCCAAGAGGGATCAAGATCTCCCTTGTTGGTGGACAGGCTCTAAGGAGGAGATCCCATATCTCAGGAGCCTCCAGTGATGATCGAGAGGGAAAGGGTGGGCTGACCAGGAGCCAGCCTCAGCCGAGGCTCTAGAGCTGTCCCCCAAGAACAAGGTGTCGGGTGTCTCAGTCTGTTAGCAGGACAAGCAGTAAATGCTCCAAACAAAGAGGATTCCTTCCAGATAGTCGGCTATCTCACCAGTCCCATACTGGCAGAACTCACCTTATGGCCTTTGTAGGTATCCAAGTACTGCTCATTATATGAACAAGAGCATTTATGAATGTGACCTTCTTCTGTACCAGCCAGATAGAGGTTGGTGTCCTACAATGAGAGAGTGAAACAGTGGTCAGGGGCAGGTTCCCTTCACTTCTGACCGCCGTGACCAAGCTTAAAGACAGCTGGACCAAGCAGGCTGCAGACCCTTGACTGGGAATGTTTCACCACTACTTCAAGGAGTCAGGAAGGACAGCTACTTCCTTGACCAATGAAGACTGGCCCTCATCCCTCTATAACTTGGGAACTATACAAGGTCTACACAAGGCCTCCAAATTTACCAGTGGAAATAATGTCTTGTGAAGAAGCAGCTTTCCTACTGCAGCAAGTGTTCCCATGGAAGGCAGAAGACCATCAGTTTAACAGAGGAAGATCTGGGATCCAAGATGGCACCCGTAGACAATTAAGCTAGACCATCCATCTCTAACTAAGGCCAGAGTCAAAAGGGAATGGGCAACAGTTTGGAATGAGGGGCAGTGAAAAATGAAGAGGTCCCAGTTTTCCCTGGGTAATGCTTCTCTCCCTGTTAAATCTACTCTTGGTTTCCTAGCTATGATTGATATAGCACAACCCCTCCAAGTAGTCCTTTCCAGATGACAGCAACAAAATGGTAATACAGCATTCTAGCCTTAAATATAACCAACTTACATTGCTAATTTTCAGGTGAGAACATTCTCTTTTTTTAACCTCTTATCTTCCATCTTAGACTCAATACTGTGTATTAGCTCCAAGGAAGAAGAGGGGCAAGAACTAGGCAATGCGGGTCAAGTGGCTTACCCAAAGTCATGCTGCTAGGAAATGCCTAAGGCCAAAATGAAACCCAGGACCTGCTATCTCTAAGCCTTCTTAGAAAAGTATACACTGGTGATACCCAGTGGAATTGTGCGTGGGCTATGGGAGAGGTGGTGGGAGGGTGGGGAGGGAAGAAAAGAAAATTATCTTTGTTTCCAATGAATAATGTTTGGAAATGACCAAATAAAAATTTAAAAAAAAGAAAAGTATACACTGAAGATATTTTTACTCTATGCTCATTCACATTAACTGAGTTTTCCCTGAGATCAAGAGACTTTTTCGGGACTTCAGAAAATCTGATTTCATCAGAGGGGGCAACTGCTCCACACTTTAGAGAACATTTTCCTGAGTTGCTGTGACCAACTCTAGGGTCTGATAACCTGGCCCCATTGGACTGACTCTCATTTGATTTTTTCAGTTGTGTCTAACTTTTCATGACCTCATTTGGAATTTTCTTGGCAGAGACACTGCAGGAGTGGCTATTTCCTTCTCCAACTCCTTTTACAGATGAGGAAACCAAGGTAGACAGGGTAAAGTAACTTGCCCAGGATTATACAGCTAAGATACTGGGGGGAGGGGGGCGTTTGACCACTTCCTTCTCCAGCTCATTTTATAGATGAGGAAGCCAAGGCCAGATTTGAACTTGGGTCTTCCTAACTCCAGGTCCAGCACTCTATGAACCTTGCTCTGTGTGACCTTTGACATGTCATTTCAACCTCTTGGTGTTCCGGGCATCTTCCTTTTTTTTAAACAATATTTTATTTCCTCAATTACATGTAATAAGAATTTTCCACATCTGTTTTCTGAAGTTATAAGATCCAAATTGTCTCCCTCTCTCCCTTCCCTCCCTCTTCTCAGTGATGGTAAGCAATAAAGAATACTCATATAAAACCAAAATCTCAAAGCAACTAAAGTGAAAAATCATGTGCTTTGATCTGCATTCTGGCCCCAACAATTCTTTCTCTGGAGGTGGACTGATAGCATTCTTTTTATAAGTCCCTCAGATTTGTCCTGGATCACTGTATTGCTGAGAGTAGCCAAGTCTTTCACAGTGGATCATTCCACAATATTGCTGTTACAGTCTACGATATTCTCCTGGTTCTGCTCACTCTACTCTGCATCAGCTCATGTAGGTCATTCCAGGCTTTTCTGAGATCATTCTGTTCATCATTCCATACAGCACAATAGTACTCCATCACCATTGTATGCCACAATTGACAGATATCCCTTCAATTTCCAATTCTTCACCGCCACAAAAAGAGCTGCTCTAAGTATTTTTGCACAAGAAGGTCTGTTCCCCATTTTTATCTCTTTGGGATTTAGTAGTATTACTGGATCAAAGGGTCTGCAGTTTGCTAGCCCTTTAGGCAGAGTTCCAAATTGTCTGGATATCTTTCTGATACTATAAGAATGGGGTTGCTCTAAGCATCACAGATCAAGGGGCCATCTAGACCAACTCCATTTCACAGATGAACAAACTGAGATCCAAGGAGATGAATTGACTTGCTCAGGGTGAAAGAGCCAGGATTATTGAAGATGAGTTGGGGAGAAGGGGTCCTTCTTCAGAGAGGGAGAGAGATGGAGGGGGCAATGGCATTCATTATCTTCTCCCTTGACTTGGTTCTGGCCTAGATTTACCATGGATTTAGGAAATTACCATGAATTTAGTAGTCTCCAACTTTGGCTAAAATCTAGCCAACCACCATGGTGCCATTTTGTTTTTACGAAGCATGGTAGTGCTTTTAAGGGCTGCAGACACTCCTACTAGAAAGTCAAGGAAGAAGATTAGGGAACTTTTCCTTTATTACTTAGGCATGTTCACACTTTTCCCTCTTCAAAGAAAAATGAGGGTTGGGGAGCATATCTAGATTCTTGGGCATTCAATACACCCGAGTTTGATAAGTGATTTTATTAATTATGAGACCAAAATAGTCACTGCCATATATGTTCTTTCACTCATCAAATAATTTCACATTTAACTGCAAGCCTCTAGAAATATAGACAGACTGAGGAATCCTACCTTGGGATGAAAAGCAAAACACATCCCAGGCGCCTGACGAGATATCAAAGCTTCACCTTTCTTCTCTCGCTCATTTTGCTTTCTTTGCCTATCAGATGTTGTTCGCTTCAATTTCATCAAATCTTTATTAAAAAAATAAAATAAAATGAAGAAAGCAAACCCAAGGGGAAAGCACCCATGCTCCCGAAGATATAAACAAAGACATTAAATAGCAATGAAACTTGGGCTAAATATATGGATCAAAGCTAACATGATCTGGGGTTGAAGGAGCATAGGCTCCAGGAATAGTTCCACTTTATGCTGCTCTTGTCAGGCCTCATTTGGGTTACTGGCTTTAGTTATGGGAGATATGGCATAATGAGGTGGTAACCAGCAAGCTGAAGGGTGTTGCCATGGCATGAAGGGCTCTTGGTATGTGGGGATGTAATGAGGAGGTAATTCTCTAATTCTGTGTACCAGAAACAATGCTGACAATACTTCATTAACGTCAGGCACACTCTTTCGGTCAACCAACCAATAATAAATTACCCCAAAGTGCCCAGTTCACATGCTATGAGTCATAAACTGTTTGGGGCGCCAGCTTAGATAGGTTTCCAGGAAGTATGCTTGGAGGGGTTGTGGGTTTATGTTTATACTGTTACAACCCATCAATAAAAATGTAAAAAGGCCAGGCAAATGGCATTTACTGCATCACGGCCCAGAAATATCATGCCTATGCCTGGGACAGACGCCCTAACATACAATCAGCATTTTTAACAAGAGGCTAAGTTAAAATGGTAGCAGTAAGTTTCGGTGAACCACAACTGATTGTTTCATCAAAGAAATCTCAGTGCCAACAGCAGTAATTTTGAGCTTAGTCTATGGAAGAATCATGAAATCCCTTTTACCATGACAAATCAGCCCTTTCTGGATTATCCACTTGGTGATTCTTCCATCTGCCCCAACAGTCACGAGGATTTCCTTTTTTTCTTCCCCAGTAGTACCCCTGTCCTGTTCTACCCATTGGAGTTGCCAAACTGGTCCAACGTGCTTGTGAGAAGATTCACTCAAAGAAAAGAATAAGATGATTAGAGCAGTGCTAACAGTTACCCTAGAGGGCAAGGGATTAGTGCAGCGACCTGGAGATGAATAATCTCCCACCCAAATTAGAAAGTGAAATTTTGCAGAGAAATATTGAGATTAGGAAGAGGGATAACTCTGTCACTTGGACATCCATCCATGATAATACCTGTCTACTTTCTTTAGCTTCTTTTTGAATGGAGACATAAGAAAGGTAGCCACGATGTTACCAAGGGCAGTGCATCCAGAGGGCTCCTTTGACCAAGGTAGATTGCCACCCCTCCTTTTGCGTCTCCATGTGCTACTATGGCCATTTCTAAAAACCCATCAGCCAGTAGCCAGTTGGGGTATGACAAACCTCTCTAAGGTTATTGATCCCACCTCAATCGCGACTTAGAAGAGGAGCGCACTCCCAAGGTTCCTTCTTTTGATTGATCAATTCCAAATTTTAAAGAAAGTAATGCAGCCCCCTTCAGTCCTCTCTGGGGGTCTGCTTCTGACTCTCTAAGCTTTTTCTCTGCTATTCCCCATCCAATCTCCCTTCCGTCCCTATACTTTTAGCTCCTTCCTGTGGGTTTTGTGTCTCCCTGAAATATAAACACCTCAAGGGCAAGGATTGTCTTGGGAGTGGGAGGGCTGGTATTTGGATTCCCAGGCTTTAGCTCAGTACCAGCTACCTAATAAATGCTTAAGGCTTGCTAACTGCTTAATTAGGCTGGTCCTCAGGTATCCCTGGTCTATGCTTGAAGCTTTTCTCATTGAATAGAGCCTGCTAGTGATGGAGTGATTTTTAAGAATCAAAGATCACCTCAAGTCAAGCTAAGGCTTTGGAGCAGAGCAAGTTTTCCAGAAGGTGAAATTTAATTAGTTACCATCAAATGTTTAAAGTAAACATAACTTTTAAAAAATATTTAAACCCCAACCTCCCATCTCGGAAGCAATACTGTGTATTGGTTCCAAAGCAAAAGAAGAGTAAGGGCTAGGCAATGTGGGTCAAGTAACTTGCCCAGGATCACACAGCTAAGAAATGTCTTAGGCCAAATTTGAACCCAGGACCTCCAGCTATAGGACTGGTTCTCAATCCACCGAGTCACGTAGCTCACCCAGCAATAACTTCAACAATCAAATAAGTATATAAAACAAGGGATAAAATCCTACCTCGATCTCCCAGGCTTTAACACAATTAGCCAAAAAGATCAACAAATATAGAATGGAGATGGCTTATGGCCCTTTACAGACAGGTCAGAAAATCTATCTAATTTGGTCCTATTTTTTTTCCCTTTTATTCTCTTTCAAGAAAAATATCATTGTAGGGAACGAATACATAGATCTGGTTCTGCTAATTTCTCTCTGCGTTTCCTCCAAAGTCTTTCCATATTTCCTTGAATGTTCCATACTTAGAATTTTTATGGCATGATAACATTCCACTCTCTCCCCTTTCCTATTTTCTTCTTGAATGAAATATATGTCTGTTCGCAAGTGTGTATGTGTTCTCTCTTCTTTTAATCAGTTTATATTAAAGTGAGGTTTATGTGCAATTTATTCTTCCAATCCTTCCTCTTTACTGGTATAGATTTCTACTTGTGCACCCCAGTTATGTGGATAAATTTCCCTAACTTCTTTTCAATTCCTCCAAGTATTCCTCTTTACCTCCTCCTCTATTCTTATTTTAAGATCATCGACATATACCAGAACCCTTTCTAGCTTTCAATCTAATGATTGGGCTCTCTGAGCCCTGATGATGATAGGGTTCAAAGGAAACACAGGTATTATCTTCCCATATTTGAATGTAAACAGATCATCCATGGTTAGCCCCTTATGTTATAGTTTATTAATGTTTACTTTTTCATTGTTTTCTTAACTCTAGAATTATAACTTCAATATCTCTATGCAGCTCTTTTTCATCAGGAATGTTTGGAAGTTCTCTATTTCATTAACAATCCGTTTTTCTTCCTGTAGAATTACATTCAAGTTTACCAAATGACTTATTTTTCTTGGTTGTAAACCCATATCCTTTGCCTTCTGGATTATTATATTATAGGCTTTTTTACAGTGGTGGCTGTTAAATCATGTGTGATCCTGACTATATATATAGCTTTTGGGTTATTGAATTCTTTCTTTCTGGCTGCTGGTGATCTTTGACCTGGGAACTCTGGATTTGAGCTATAATGTTCTTGGGAGTTTTAGACTGGAGGTTTCTTTTTAAATGTCATGATGAATTATTTCTATTTCTATTTTGCCTCTGGTTCTAAAAGATCTAGGCAGTTTTCTTTTAATATTTCTTGAAATATAGTGTCTAGGCTCTTCTTTTTTAGTCTTATTTTTCAAGTTGTTCCAAAATTCATTTTTTTCTTTGATCTCTTTACCAGGTCATTTGCTATGGGATATATTATATTTTCTTTCATTTTCTTTTGATTTTATCTTAATATTTCTGATTGTCTCAAGGAGTCATTAGCTTCCATTTGGTCCATTCTAATTTCAGGAAGCTAGCTGCTTGGGCAAAGCTTTGTTACCTTTTGTACCAAGCTGTTATTCCCTTTCCAGTCCTTTCTTCTGTAGCTCTCCTTTCTTTTTCAATCTTTCCTCTAGTGCCCTCATTACATTTTTTTTAAAAAGACAACACGTGTTTAAACTTCCATGAATTCATAGCTAGGTCTTGTTTTGTTTGAGGCATTGCTTATTAATGTTCTGAAGTCATCATTCTCATGGGTTTGTGTCTTGAGCTTCTCTGTCACTGTAAGAGCTCTTGGGTGGGCTTCTTTTTTTGTTTGCTTGTTCTCCCAGCCTATTTTCTGACTTTGGACCTGCTGCCAGTGCTGTGCTCTGCCCACCACTTGTGGGAAGATTGAGATGTTCCAGGTCTTCCATGAGCTGGCCCTGTTGTTGCTTTCTTGGGGTGGTGAGTGTCGTGCTATTCCTGACTCTCAGGGAACAGCTCATACTGGGGTCTTGCAAGCTTTTAATGATCCCACAGTGGTCTGACCACTGTGCCCTCTGCTCTGACATGGATTTGGGTCTGCATAACATTGGACTGCTGCTTGGACTGAACTCAGCCACTAGAATGACAGAAGTGTGAACTATGATTCTGGGACCCTTCTTGTCCGGGTGCACAGTCACTGCCTTCGTGCTGGAGTGTTCCTCCGGGGTCCTCCTGGTTGGACCCTGTTTAGAGAGTGCCAGACCTCACTGGACTGGATTGGAAACAATGACTCCTTGTTACTTATCTTAACTTTCCTGATCAGGATTCAGCCTGGTGCCTTTTCTAGATCTTTGGGGAGATTAAAAAAATTTCTTCCTGTATTCATTCCAGACAGTTACTCCATCACCCTGGCTCCCTCCCCACTCATCCCCAGGACTTCTTACCGAAATGTGTTCCCCAAGGACACCATCAGTTCTTCCCTTTACCTTCTCATTTTCAATGGCTTATTCTATGACTTCAGTTTCTCCCTCTACTTCAAATTCTATGCTATGGAAAAATGAAAATCTTTCCACCCAAAGTTGTGTCAGGCTTCCTGGTTGGAGTATTCAGGTTCTCCTACTGACATTTCTGGTTTTGACTCAAAGTTTTCATCTTTGATCAAATGGCCAAGCCATTCAGACTCCTGGTCTAACAAAGCCACTGGCCAAATGCTGGTCATGGTTGGCTCTGGGCTGAAGGCTGAACAGTGCTCGGTATCCTCCTCCTTGAGCTCCTGTGACCTTCTGGTGTCCCCAGTCAGATCCTACTGAGAGCTCACGTCACCCTTCGGCACACTGTTGTTCACGGGGCCCCTTCGAATTACTCACACTATTTTCTCCAGACGTATTCAGGGGAATAAGTTAATGAGGACAGAAATGATTCTATCAGGTTCAAAAACATACTTCTCAGGTCACTCTGTAAGCCAACGTCACCAGCCATCTCACTCAAAGGAAGACTAACAGAGGGGGTGCTGCCTTCTGCTTTTTACTTCTGTAGCTTAGTGCCGAGGTTTAGCGGAGTGAAATAGAAATGTGTACTATGCGTCCGAGTGCCTCCATAACCCAAGTACATCCTTTACTTACGGACTCATAAATCTAAATGAGGGCAGAGCAAACGTTTCCTGCTGCATACACAAAGGGGAACTATTCCTGGAGTCTCACCTACTGTCCAGCACTGAAACTTTATTGTTGCTTTGCACGTTGAAGATGGCTATGGTGCCATTGTAATACCCAATGGCTAGAAGGTTTGGGGATGCTATGGAGAAATCCACAGATGTCACCCCATGGTGACTGGGATAAACACGTTCCGGCCACTAAGCAAAAGAAAACAAGGCTATGTTTAAGACAATTATATTTTCTTATCACTAAATATCACTGAAAAAGTGATAGGTGAGCAATTGCTATAATTTTTTAAATCGCGTTCTTGAAAAATTAACAGAAATCTCTTTTCCTTTATTAGAAAGGAAGGAAAGAAAAGGAAGGAAGGGAGGGAGGGAGGGAGGAAGGGAGGAAGGGAAGGGAAGGGAAGGGAAGGGAAGGGAAGGGAAGGGAAGGGAAGGGAAGGGAAGGGAAGGGAAGGGAAGGGAAGGGAAGGGAAGGGAAGGGAAGGGAAGGGAAGGGAAGGGAAGGGAAGGGAAGGGAAGGGAAGGGAAGGGAAGGGAAGGGAAGGGAAGGGAAGGGAAGGGAAGGGAAGGGAAGGGAAGGGAAGGGAAGGGAAAGGAACCAATGAATAAGACTCTATGAAGAGCCTACTATGTGTCAGACCCTCTGTTAACCAATTGGAATACCAAGGCAAAAGACAGTCCTTGTTCTCAAGGAGCTCAAAGTCTAATGGAGGAGATGACATGCAAACAACTGTGGACCAACAAGGCAGATAGAGGATAAACTAGAGGTCATTGGAGGAGGGAAAGGACAGGAGTTAGGAGGGATCAGGAAAGGCATCTTTGTAAAAGATGAGATTTTAGTGATATCATTGAGTGGATGGGCAGGAAAGCTACAAATATGAACAGATCTGACCTAGGAGGAGACACTGGAAAAGGACCAGCTTTGCCTCCTACAGAAGAGCTAGTGTTTTAGTAAACATTTACTTCTTGCTGTTCCTTGAACGAGATGGTCCATCTCTTGACTTGGGGCATTTCCACTGACTGTCTTCCAGCTTGTGATGGCCTCTCACCGCATCCCCACCTCCTGGCTCCTCTGGCTTCTTTCTACGTCCAGCTAAAATCCTACCTGTTCGGAGAAGCCTGCACTGTTCTCCCTGATCACTAGTGCCTTCCTTCTAGGGATTGTCACCACTTCTCCCTCTCCCTTGCTGGCTTCTCGACTTCCCCATCGACTGAGCTTCCTGCGGGTCTGTCTCTTGTCCTTTGCATCCCAGGGCTCGGCACAGGGCCTGCCACCTGGTTACTGGCTGCCTGGGTGCTATGGCTGTCCTATCGTGGCCCCTCTCCTTCCTTGTAGGGAGGCTGTTTGCCATGCTAACAGCATAAAGAAACTTGATGTTCAACGATTCCATCCTCTCGCTTTTATGTACTATGCAAACAGATGCTGTAATAAGTAAGTTTTAGAAAGAGATGAGAAAGAGCCTCGTGGTTCTCCCACTGCAGCCCAGGCCCATCTCTTGTTCCTATTGAACTCTGGCGCCACTCCCTGCCCCTAGGAAGTGCCTGTCCTCAGCACAGGCACTGCTGGATTCACTTGATAGAATCTGCCCATCGAGCCGTGTTAGCGGGAAACCGACGCCACCCGTGTGTGGTGGGGGAGGACCATCCCTTCGGTGTCCCTGCGGAGGCCCCACGGGGTGGAGGCAGGCAGGACATGCCCGGGAGGTTCCATCATCTCTAGAGCATCCCCCTGCCTGGAGGATCCTGGAACTCAGCCATTCTAGTGCTAAAAAGGCCGAGCATCCTCTGAGCCCTCGGGCAGCCCTGATCCTGTCTCACCAGCTGAGGGTCTGCCCCCTCGGCTGACTCTTCCTTTGCTTGGAGGCCGGAGGCCGGAGGCCGGTCACTCACTGGCCTCATCTCCTTATTGCTGTGTCAGAGGATGAGGGGCTCCCAGGGAGGGAGAGAGCCTGGGACGGCCCGTCTGCTCAGGAGAGCCCTCGGCACGCCTCCATCTGACACGGATGTGCTTTGTGGCACCCCAAACACCTGCACCAGCCACCCCAAGCCCACTGATCAGATACAATACCCGTGAGAAGGTCTGAAAGGCCAGACAGCCAAAGGGCCAGACTCCTTACAAAAGGGTTTGCAGCCATTCTTAAGGCTTTGGGCCACAGAAATGAACCCGGGAAAGTCTCTGTGTTCACTGTCTTGGTTATAGGAATGATGCCAACCTTTAAAAAAGCAAATCAAAAATGGCCTTCTCAACCCTGCTTTTACCATAGGATTCTTTAGAGACCAACAGCAAGCCAGTCCTCGTTTCTGTTCTTTAAAGCCAAAATGGCCGTAACCAACAGCCAACAGGTCCTGAAAAGCAGAAGGAGAGGTGGAATGTCAAGACACAGCCAGTTCGGGAAAATGAACAAATGCATCCCTTTTTTTAAGCCCTTCCCTTCTTTTCTAGAATCAATATTCTGTGTTGGTTCTATAAAAATTAAATTATATCTAGTAACAAAAATAATTTAATTTATACAGTTCCAAGGAAGAAGATTGGCAAGGGCTAGGCCATGGGGTTAAGGGACTTGTCCAGGGTCACACAATAAGGCAGTGTTTGAAGTCAAATTTGAACCCAGGACCTCCCAGTTCTAGGCCTGGCTCTCTATCTGCTGAGCCACTTCGCTGTCCCAGCATAACTCTTTTCAAGAATTATTCCGACCATCTGTATTGGCTTAAACTATGGTAAACAAGACTTTCTCCGCTCTCTGAAAGAGAGAAGCACGAGAAAATTATTTCTAATATAAATGGAGAGGCATTGAATAAACACTGTGAGTCACTGAGAGGAGCAGACAAAGAGCGTGCCCAGAACAGCGGGATGCGTCCTGCCTCCTTCCCCAAGCGCGCCCCCTCGATCACTGGAGCGTCCTAACCGAATCTCGTTCAGACTCATCATCTCCTCTTGAAAATCTAAGAACTCATTTCCCCTAAATACTCCTTTGGCTGTATCTCCTAAATTTTGATGTACTGTCTTCTCATTGTTCTTATTCTCTTTAGTGAAAATATTGATTATGCCTAAGATTTGTTCTTTGATCCATTGATTCTTTGAAATTAGAATGTTTGGTTTCCAATTAGATTGTAATCTATATTCTGTGGCCCTTTAATAAATAATTTTTATTAAAAAAAAAAGAAAATCTAAGAACTGGATTTTAACCGATTCAAAATAGTGCCGTTAAAATACAGAAAAGGTGCACGAAGATGACACAAATCTAGACGCGTGTTCTGCAAGTGTATAGAAATTCTGCAGAAAGGAGCTCTAGCTGAAGCAGCCCTCTGTGGCCTGGCTTTCAACGCCGACGAGGAGTCCATAATTCATAAAAAACAAGCAGAATGAGGGATTCTGCGGGCAGCGAGCGCCTCGTTAGGGTTTCTGAGTGTGCCAGAGGGCGCCCGCCTGCTCCCTCGCCCCTGGGCTACAGCCACTTTGGAGGGAGAGCGAACCATGGCAATGGGCTGCCATGGCACAAAACGTCCCGGAGACTCCCCTTCTGAAGTCCCCTGAATTGCTGCTGTCTGCGGCACCCAAGAAACCCAACTTCCCTGCCTCAGAGGGAAGGTTTTTAATCCTTTTGTGCCTGGCAGGAGCCTAGTGAACCCCGCCGTGGAACCCTTCTCAGAATCGTGGTTTTAAATACACCCAACAAAATGCAGAAGACTACAAGGAAAACCAATTGTTGAACTAAAATGATGAACTGCTCTATTCGATGCGCAGCTCTGGATATTCCAGAGCCCAGATTAAAGCCTCTTTAGAGCCACAGCTCAAGAGGAGACCGAAATCGCCTCGTCCAGCCTGGTCCCTCTGCTCCCATCACACTGGACTTCAAGGGGTTTGGGATTCACCCCACAAAGTGTACGATCAGAAGAGATGGATTCATCTGTTTACAGCGCTCTGCTTTCTCTCTCATCCACAGGCACTGACTAGCTTTTACTCCGTGTGTGGCACTGAGAGTACAAAGACAAAAACAAAATCCTCGTCCTCAAGGAGCTTGTGTTCACAGGAAGGAGAAGAATGTAAGTAAGGCAACGGGCAAGGGGAGGGCCGAGCGAGAAGGGGTGGATGCATGAAGTGGGACTGGAGATGAGCTTTGGAGGGAGGCAGGAATTCTAAAAGCAGAGGACGGCATTTCTGCCTAACATGATGGACAAGCTGGGCAAAAATCCAGGGATGGGAAATGAAACGGGTCCAGAAGGGCTCATCATTATTTTGGCCGGCCCATCGATGACACGAAGAGTTCCAAAAAAGGTTTGGGGGGTGACTCAGTGGATGGAGGGCCAGCTCTCAATTCCAAGGTGGAAGGTAAGGGCTTAAAAAAGATTTGAGCTTTGGGGAAGGCAGATGTGACTAAGGGCAAAGCTGTTGAAATAAGTAACTGTTGTGAAGGAAGACGACTCGGAAAATCATTTGGATGCTTCGATGCTAATATATTAAAAAATTTTAAATAAGTCTTAAAAACTTTAAAAAGGTAAATGACATTATGTTATGGCTCTCCTTGATATAGTCTGAAGCAGACAAGCTGAATAAACATTCTGACATCCTTCCTGATTGAGGGTAAATGTACCCGTTAGAGAAAGGTTGGAGTATCTGCTAGGGCAGCACTGAGAGGGCAGACAGCTCCCACAATCTAGGATTCTCCAATGTGCCTTGAACAGCCTTAGTCACCATCAACAGACCCAGCTCACACCCAGCTATTCCCCAGCAGTCTCTGCCCCCAGGCTCTCTGGGGGAGATGCTGCTAGGAAGGGCCACAGGCTTCTCTCTGAACAGGCTTCTGGTAGTTCCTCAACTGCGGGGATTTTGCCATTATTCCTACTGGCACAAGGCCAAGAACATTTTCCTTGGTCCCCTCCACTCCAGAGATGCCTTCAAAGACTTAGTTGCTCACTCACCGGGTTCATTTTATTCCAGGCTAGGCTGCTCACGTTCTGCCCTTTGGTGAGTTCACAAGAGAATGCCCACAGTTTTTCTAAATTGGGTGGGACATGTTCTTCCACAGCCTCTATAATCTCTTGTTCACGAGTTGCTTCTGAGCTTTCTGTAGCCTGTGACTTGGTGGGTTGCAAAGGTTGATCAAAACTTTCTTCGGTGTCTTCTTCCCATTCTAAGGCACAACCCAAAAGAGATATCATGTGGCCAGTTGAATAAGTGGTTTTAAAGCTATTTCTATTGGGGGATGCTGGGTGGGTGGGTGGGGCTCAGTGTCAAGCCCAGAGACAAGAGGTCCTGGGTTCAAATCTGGCCTCAGACACTTCCTAACTGGGTGACCCTGGGCAAGTCACTTAACCCTCATTCCCTAGCCCTTACCTCTCTTCTGCCTTGGAACCAATTCCTAATACGGATTCTAAGATGGAAGTGGGGGTTTAGATAGATATCTATTTATACTGTGGGATTACCCTGTGCCAAATTCCCTCAACAAATGAGAAGCTCCTCTTCTAATGATTCAACCAAGGTCACTTTACAAAGCTGCTCAGAAGGAATAATTCGTTGAAGGGAACTAACCAAAAGGCATTTATTGAATTGAGAATTTTCGTTTTCTCCCCTGAAGCTGCAGCTCGAACAAAGAACGCTTCATGAAAAGCTGGCTGGCGTGTGCCCTCCTCATACTGTAATTAGCCCAATTAAGCCAGCTTAAACAGGAACGTTTAGACACCTGGAACTCTCCTGAATTCAACAGGGTCTCTTTTAAGAGACGACAAATGCTGTTTCTGTTGCTAAATAGAATTTCACGCGTTGGGTTTCCAAGTATGACAAAAACACCAGCCACAAACTGGCAAATGTTTCCTAAAATGTGCCCGTTTGTGTAGAAAATGCCAAATTAGTCGGGGATCTATGGGGGGCTCGCAGGCCGGGCCATCCAGGGCCCAAAGAACACGTTCCCTCTATGGGGGGCTCGCAGGCCGGGCCGTCCAGGGCCCAAAGAACACGTTCCCTCTATGGGGGGCTCGCAGGCCGGGCCGTCCAGGGCCCAAAGAACACGTTCCCTCTATGGGGGGCTCGCAGGCCGGGCCGTCCAGGGCCCAAAGAACACGTTCCCTCTATGGGGGGCTCGCAGGCCGGGCCGTCCAGGGCCCAAAGAACACGTTCCCTCTATGGGGGGCTCGCAGGCCGGGCCGTCCAGGGCCCAAAGAACACGTTCCCTCTGGGCTCGCAGGCCGGGCCGTCCAGGGCCCAAAGAACACGTTCCCTCTATGGGGGGCTCGCAGGCCGGGCTGTCCAGGGCCCAAAGAACACGTTCCCTCTTTGGGGGGCTCGCAGGCCGGGCCGTCCAGGGCCCAAAGAACACGTTCCCTCTATGGGGGGCTCACAGGCCGGGCCGTCCAGGGCCCAAAGAACACGTTCCCTCTGGGCTCGCAGGCCGGGCCGTCCAGGGCCCAAAGAACACGTTCCCTCTATGGGGGGCTCGCAGGCCGGGCCGTCCAGGGCCCAAAGAACACGTTCCCTCTATGGGGGGCTCGCAGGCCGGGCCGTCCAGGGCCCAAAGAACACGTTCCCTCTATGGGGGGCTCGCAGGCCGGGCCGTCCAGGGCCCAAAGAACACGTTCCCTCTGGGCTCGCAGGCCGGGCCGTCCAGGGCCCAAAGAACACGTTCCCTCTATGGGGGGCTCGCAGGCCGGGCCGTCCAGGGCCCAAAGAACACGTTCCCTCTATGGGGGGCTCGCAGGCCGGGCTGTCCAGGGCCCAAAGAACACGTTCCCTCTTTGGGGGGCTCGCAGGCCGGGCCGTCCAGGGCCCAAAGAACACGTTCCCTCTATGGGGGGCTCGCAGGCCGGGCCGTCCAGGGCCCAAAGAACATGTTCCTTAGGTGTAAAAGGAGGATACAGAGAGCATCTACCACCCAGAATGATGAGGGCTACAAAGTCCTCTGTCGCTGCCTCTGTCCCTCTCTCTCCCTCCATACACATACGCGTGTACCCATGCACACATGAACCCCGCCACATGCATGTGCTGCTTCGCTATTCTTTTGACCTCCTAAAATTAAGTTGTTCTTCACTGGTACGTGGGCGCCCGCTGGCCGTTCTTGCTGTGGATCGGGGTCTCAGCACCAAAAAAGGGGTGCGATGAGTCGGCCCTGGCAGACGTTAGCAGGAAAAGCAATGAATCGAGCCTCCGTCTTCCATTCAAACTTCTTCCGAGCTATTATGACACTAAGAAAGGCCGGGGAGGCCGCCGGGGAACGTGGAGCCCGGTGAGGACGGTACCGACACTGTGCACGCAACGGCCAGAACCCCTAAAGCCCCTTCTTCCTTTTTCCCTCTGACAGCGGTAAGAAGAGCGGCCTGCGTCGGCGCAGACGCACCCTCAGTCCGTCCTCTGGTCTGAGATGTTCGTTGCTTGAAGGCTAAGACTGGCCTGAACCACCCTGCAAGGCAAGTCCGAGCGGTGTGGCCAAGCCCATTTTACAGATGAGAACACGGAGCCTCAGTGAAGGCTCCCCCAGCCCCGAAGCGTCCCAGGCAGGACTGGAATCTAGAGTGCATCCAAGCCCCAGGCGAGCCCCCTGGTGGCCACGAGGTGAGCCTGAATCTTCTCTTCTCCCTCCCTTTCCTGCTCCCCTGAGCCCGCACCCACCTGACTGGCCCCATCTTAGGGCTGGATCTTCCTCTTCTTCCCCAGCAAGAAATGCATCACCTGAACCACCACCACCAGCAGCACGGCGGGCTGCCATGACCCTCCTCCTCTTCCTCCTCCTCCTCCTCTTCCTCCTCCTCTTCCTCTTCCACCTCTTCCTCCTCCTCCTCCTCTTCCTCTTCCACCTCTTCCTCCTCCTCCTCCACCTCTTCCTCTTCCTCCTCCTCCTCCTCTTCCTCCTCCTTTTCCTCCTCCTCCTCCACCTCTTCCTCTTCCTCCTCCTCCTCCTCTTCCTCCTCCTCCTCCTTTTCCTCCTCCTCCTCCTCCTCCTCTTCCTCTTCCACCTCTTCCTCCTCCTCCTCCTCCTCCTCTTCCTCCTCTTCCTCCTCCTCCTCCTCCCACTTCTGAGCCCTCCTACTTGGGTGCCCATGGCCAGACCAGGCCCTTCACATCTAGCTGGGCCTCAGTGTTCTCATCTGTGCAATGGAAGGTCTGGCCCAGACGGCCTCACAAGACGCTGCCTGCGGCCCGTCCCCGCCTCCCCGCCTGGGGTGAGAGAGGATGATGAGGGTCAGGCTGTTGTCCAAACTGGCCACACCAGGGAGGATGCCTCCCCTCCCCCGTGCTGCCCAGGCCATTGCTATTCTTTATGACGTTTGTTACATTTTAATTCTAGGCGTTATTGTTATGATGCTGCTCATCGCCAACATCAAAGAGCCATGACGCGCCAGGCCCCGCGCCGAACGCCTCATCACTGCTCTCTCACTTGGTGGTCACAACAACCCTGGCAGGTATCCCCATGTTACAGAGAGGGAAACTGAGGCCAACAGGGGGACTTGCCCAGGATCCCCCAAGAGTAAGTGTGTGAGGTCACATTTGAACCCGAGTCTTCCTGAGGCGGCCCCTCATGCCCCCGCTCTGCTCCTGCCGCTGCCTGTCGATGAGGCGTCCTTCTACCATCTTGGTCTGACTTGCGAGGGGGCTGAGAGACCCCCATCGCAGTCTCTCCCTAGAGCCTTGTGCCGCCACCCCGGGACAGAAGCTCAGCACGCCGAGTCTGCCGGCTGGCCTCCCCAGCACCACTGTTCACGGGTAGGTGTTCCATTTCCTGGGCGCCCCCGGATCTTGGATGCACCCCAACCCTGGCTGCTTCCTATTCCTGAATCCAAACTGGGGCCGGCGTCCAGGCTGAGCTGGCCCTCTTCTTCCCCAAAGCCTAACGCACCAGGCTTTCATCGGGGCGTCACATCCCGGCTTCAGGACCCCCATTTCCTGCCCCACTACTAAGAGCTGCATCAACTCTCCTTCCTCTCCCGCTTCCGAGTGTGAGCGCCTGGAGGGGAGCCCCGTCTTCTGGCCCCTCCTCGCACCCCCAGCCACGGGCACAGAGCCTTCCGGGCCTTCACGGTTTGGGTAGGGTTAGCCTGGGGGCCCCCCGACCCCCCTCCAGGACGGTGCAGGCAGTCCGGGCAGAGCCCTCGTTGGAGGGCGGACAGCTCAGATGGAAGCTGAACAGACCTTTGGGGCGCTGCGGGTCGGGGGGCCCCTTTCGGACAAGCACGCTTCGCCCTGCCGCCACAGAGCCCAGTTAGAGCTACGTGTAAGTACCCTGCAGGACGGGCAGCTGCCGGTAGGCCGCGAGCTTCGGCTGGAACATGTTCTCCATGAGGATCCGCTCCATGAAGAACAGATCCTGGGAGAACTTGTCCGACTTCAGGATCAGCTCCGAGTTGTCCTCCTCCTCCTCGTGGATCTTAGCCAGGATGACGCTTTCCACGTCGATCGTGGAGCTGCTTCTGCTCGCTGCAAGACACCAAGAGAAGACGTGAGACCTGGGCGGGAGAAGCGCTCCCCGCGGCTGCCCCACGGCAGAACCCCATTTCTGTGCTGCCACGGCGGGCGCCGCGGGCAGGCACGAGCCCCACGGCGGGCACCGCGGGGCAGGCACGAGCCCGGCACCCTCGGCCCTTCCCAGGAGCTCCCAGCGCCGTTTGTGACTTTAAACTGCTTGTTCTCACTGACGAGGGGTCTCCCGAAGGACCACGCAGACAGAGGACTTCCAGAAAGCTCAGCGAGGGAAGCTGAACCATTTGGCCGGCCAGGCTGAGCTTCGCCTGAAGGGCTCGAGCTGGCTCGGCCGTGGCCTGGGGCTCATGGCGTCGGCCCCACGTATTAAGCGCCCATCGTGTGCCAGGCACTGGGGGCCGGAATGAGCGAACAGCCCCTCCTCTCAAAGGAGAAAAGGGCAAGGACGGGGAGACGTAGAAACAAGCGAGACACATTCGGGGTGAGAAGGGCAGCCAATATGGCGGGTTGGACACAGTCAGGACATCGGCTTGGCTGTGGCCTGTCCACTGAGGTCCAGCCTTTCTCGCCCGAGAAGGTCACCGCTTGTTTTTTGGCCACCCCAATTCTTAGTGGCCATTTCATGAAGTGCTTCAAGGTCGGGCCTAGGATGGTGGAAAGCGATGGTCAGCGACCGCTCTGTGGAGCACAGACACAGGCGAGGGCCGGGCAAGGGCAGAACACCCAAGAAAGCACACATATTTACTCGGGAAGTCTGGACTGTACGATTCCATTCCCTTTACACATGCTGTCCCAGGCCCTGGCCTGGCCCTAGTGGCCTCCCAACAACAGGCCTCAGAACCGCCCCAGACATCCCATCCGAGGAAGGCCATGAGAGCGCCACTGACCAGACGGAGAGAACGTCTGCCAACAGGCTTTCCCAGCAGAATGCTGCTGCGTCATCAAAGATGGTCCCAGACACTTACTAGCTGGGTGGCCCTGGGCAGGTCCCTTCACCCTGTTTAACTCAGGAGGAAAGAGTCACCCTGGAAAAGGGGCTTTGGGGGCTGGCTGTGGCTAGCAGCACCCATATTTAGCAAAGGTGAGCTTTTCAAGCCATTGAAGGGGGCGGGTTTCCTGTGATAACGCCCTGATGGGGAGTCAAGTCGTCGCTCGTGCCTTTAACTCTCTCTCTGTGTTTGCAGAGTTCTATTTCCACACATATGCACCATCAGTTCCTTCACTGATCAATCAAAACCAGCTAGTGAGCACCTACTCTGTGCTAACCGTCACTTAGTAGGAGTCCTGTGCCGAGGGCTCTGCTTCCGAGAAGCGCTTGAATTCCCCCTGCGTGAGGCCTCCCCACCACCGTGTGCCTGTCCTGGAGGCACGAGCGTCCCAGACCTCCCCAGACTGCAGAGGCTCGACTCGAGCGAGCTTAAAATCCCCGAGCCGGCGCCCGCTGGAACGTACTTCGGTCCGTCATCGTCGTCATTAAGTCCTTCTCTTTCTTCCCCCCTTCTAGTGCGCTTGGTTTGGGTGCTTCCAGTTTTGTGGGAACCTCCGCAGCGTCCAATTCGTGATACGCATCGTACAGGGCCCACGTGGTGGACACTATGCCTAGACAGACAGAAGAGAGAGGTGGGGAACCCGCCGGGAGGGGGCGCCCACTGGGCACCGTCTCCCCGAGGAGCGCGTCCCGGGAGGCGGCAGCAGACCTCGCGAGTACGGGAGGCGGAATCGCCGCCAGAACAGCCGCGAAGGCACAGCCGCAGCCCCATCCGCCGGAGGACGGCCGGGCCTTCTTCCTAGGAAGGTGCTCGCCGACGACGGCGACTTTCCCAAGGCAGCGGCTGGAGCGGGCGGGTCTGGCGCCCCACCCTGGCGGGGTCCTGACCCTCCCCGCCTCCCTCTGGCCACGCCCGGGCCATCCCCTTCTCTAGGAAGCTCTCCCTGTGCCCTGCAGGCACGCCCACAGCCCGCCACCCGTAGGGTCGGCTCTAAGGGCTTCGGAGCGGCTGCTCGTGCCCAGCGGGGCTCCGTGAGGGTCGGAGAGCGCCGCACGGCTCACCCTTCTCCTCGGTCAGGATTTTTTCGCACTGAACCTCCTTGTTCTTGGGCGCGCCATTAAAGGTCTGCATCATCCTTTCCACGTACAGGTCGTTGCCGGCCCGGTTCCTACACAGCGTCTCATAGGCGATGTTCTTGGACCTTTAAAACAAGGGGCCCTCGTGAGCGACTCAGACGCCCACCCGAGCTCCACCTGAGGAGGCCAAGCGGAGCGATTCTGCCCGGGCAGGCCAGAGGGCTCCTCGTCGGCGAGTGGACGGAAGAGTAAGGACGGGAAGAGCTCGTGCACCGGGAGCGCGTTCAGGCCCGCAAAGCTCTGCACCCCCACGAGCTCCCTGGATCCTCGCCGCAGCCCTGCCAGGAAGGCGAGGAGGCGGAGGCACAGGGGGTGCAATGACTTGCCCAGGGTCACCCAGAGAGTGTCGGAGGCGCACCCCAGACCCTCAGGCTGTAACGTTCCAAACAGGACTCTTCCGGTCAGAGCCGGAGCCCCGTCACCTCACTAACATTTCTGCCCGCCCCAATTTTTACATCGTCCGCCTAAAGAAAAACGCTGAGGAAAACGCAGCAGCCGGCAGGTCCATAGAAGGGCTCCAGACAAAGTCGCCCTCCAACAGTCCAACCTCAGAGCCCCCTCCCCCGCCCAGGCACTTAACCCCATTGGGCAGTGGCATGACAAACCCGGGGCCCAGGAGGCCTACTTGATTATCTCGGCTTCTTCGGATTCCACAGAATGCATGATCGTGGGCATGTTGAAGAGCCACAGGGTCTCCGTCTCGCAGAGGTAGATGTCCACTGTGACCTCCAGGTCTTCTTTCGTCAGTTCTTTGACGGTGTCTTTCTTCACCATGTCTAACACGACAAAACAGGACTATTCATGAATCTGCGCCTCCGGCTGACAGATCTCCTTCTGTCCAAGGGCAGAGGCCAACCTCACGACCACAGACACCCGGCAGGGGATCTCAGCTCAGAGCCGATGGGCCAAAGCACCACCAGGCCTGGCGTCCAGTTCGCCTTTGGACACAGACTGGCCGGGAGCAGGCGAGTCATCTGACTTTCTGGGGGGTTAAGCCCATCTCTACTTGAAACAGTGATTTTGCAGAGAAGGCTGGCCTGCATAGGCAGGGGGAGTCTCCTCCTCTAGGCAGTCCCTACAGTGAGGTAATTACAGGTCTCGCCCCTGTCTGTCTGTCCGTCCATCCACCCACCCATCCTTCCATCCATCATCCACTTACTCGACTCTCTGACTCTCATCTATCTGTGTGTTCTACCTGTCCACCTATGTAATCTATGTGTCTGCTCTGACCTCGGGCTGTCTGTCTGTCTGTCTGTGGGCGCCCGCATCTGCCCTCTTACCGATATAGCTGGTTATGGTCTCCCGTCTGTACGACGGCTCTTCCAGCTCTTCTCCAATCGACTCCGTGGCCGATATGCTTGACTTGGACATGGTGCTGCTTCCCACCGCCGACCTTTGTAAGGAAGACACAGGGACAGGCATGCCGGACTGTGAAGGATCCGATGCTGCAGATAACAGACTTAGGAGCTTTGAAGGAATCTCTTAGAAAGGCAGGCGGCCACAGAGGAGGAGGAGGAGGGGGTCCGGGATTGCTCTTTTACCGTGGACTTGGGGGGATGTTTCGGGGAAGCCCCTCTCCCCAGGGGTATCGGAAAGTCAAATAAGGAAAGCACAAAAAGCAAGGAAGAGTCCATGTTGGCTTGTTTGTTTTTTTAAACTGCAAATAATCCTGTCTAATGGCAGGATTACTTCCTATCTCTGCTCATTCCAGTGGGGCCAGATGAGTCTGCCAGAAGGAATTCAGAAAGCATTACAAAGGATTACCAAGTTTGGGGTAAGACTTTAAGGGCCTACTTGGTATTTTCACTGCTGCTCCCTATGGAAGGCACCACTTTCTCAAGAGGGAAGTTGATTTTGAAAGCACAAAATTAGCCAGGAAAAGGACTTCCGCTACGGCTGGACGCTGTGGCCTCTGCCTACCTGCCCTGTGCTGTTCTTGCGTGTGCGTGATGTTCATTTGACCTCTGGGAGTGGTGGCGGTCATTGTCCGTCTCAGTGCCTTGCGGCGTGGCCGGCCCCCTCTCCTTGGGCCCTCTGCAATTCTTGTTCCATCACCAACTTTCCTTCATTTCAAACCTCCTGTTTCCTGGCACTCCCAAAGACTCCTGCCCGGACATCTGTAGCCACCCTTCCAGGGCCTGGCTGCACCCGCTTTTACTGCCTCGGACACCTTGCTCCCAAGGAGGGAAGGGGCATTCTGGCTTGGGATGATGTCCCTGCTGCCATCATTCTGCCCAAATGCATCGCCGGATTCAGACTGGTGGCCTTTATCAGGGGCTCATCCTCCTTTCTCAAGGACTTCAGTAGCTGGCTTCAGCCTCCCTCTCACACAACCCAGCCCCCTAATGCTCCCGTCCTCACCTGTATAAATCGGGGAGCAGGGATGGGTCAGGGCTGCCCCGGCTTCCCCAGCACTGAGCCTAGCTCCTGGCCTACAGCCAGTACCGCATGAAAGCTGGTGAACGGACAGGACGTTACCCTTGAACCCCCTGCTGCTCCCACTCTGCCAGACACCTCTGAAAGTCTTCTTTCTCTGCCCCCTTTTCTCCTATTCTTCACCTGCTGCGTAAGGGAGGAAGGGGGATTCTTCCCAAGTGTGCTGAATATGGAGATAAGAGTCTCTGATCTCACTACAACATGGGGGTCCTTGAACTCCCCCCTAAATGGTTCTCCATGCTTCCCCCCACTGTGCTTCCTTCAACTTGGAACTCAATTTAAAAAAAAATGTTAAAAAGGAAGCAATAAAAGTGTGTTTAAAAAGAGGAGTGGATAAAACTGAAATGAAGTGACTCCAGGTACAAAAGAGAGCACACAGTCCCATACACGCATGATGAGGGAAAAGAAAGGGGGAAAAGAGGCGCAATGAGATGCACCCAATGTTCAAAGAGTAGAAAGGGAAGGCTTATAATGCATCAGAAACATTTTTCTCATAATACACATAACCAAAAAAAATGGAATGTTCTTTTACTTAGGTAGGACACGTCCCAGATTCTAAATGAACATTTGGATGTGGGCTCCATAACCACTGTTCAGACCTTAAATATGGCTCTATTAAAAAACTCACCTTAAAATAAAGGAATTAAAACATCCATAATCCACTGACTGGTATTTAAGTTATTGACTCATATTTTTATAAAAAGTAAGTCTACCAAGAGCCAAAAATTAATTCCATAGGCAAGTGACCCTAACAACAATCTATCATAATACAAATCCATCTAAATGTTTTGTTACCATTTATAAGTGCGTATTTATATACACTTATATCTATTAATTCTACATGACATAAAAACTCAAATGATACATTATAAAAAGAAATACAGTATGTCATGCCCTACCTTGTGAACTGTCCTATTACACTGGGGTTCACGGTATTCTGATATACAGTGTAGGAGGCCGTAATTTCTGATGTGAAAGGAGACACATCCTGAGACACAAGCAGCTTACTCGGCTTCTTGGAACCAACAAAATGTGGATCTGGACGGAAAAGGGGTCTGGGAGTAACATCTTTCCCAAGCAAGTCAAATACCTGTAAGTCACAGTCATCAAAGGTCATTAGAAAAATGGAAAACATTTGGATAGATGACAGACTAAGAGTAGAATAGAATAAACATGAAAAATGGAATTAATGGGGTTAAAAATAAATATAATAATAAATAAATATGATAATAATAAAAAATGACGTTCTATGGAATACTATTATGCTAAAAGGAATAATGAACTGGAGGCAATTCTATGTGAACTGGAACGACCTCCAGGAAGTGATGCAGAGTGAAAGGTGCAAAACCAGGAGAACATTGTACACAGAGATGGATACATTGTGGCACAATCAAATGTAATGGACTTCTCTACTAGGAACAATGCAATGACCCAATACAATCTGGAGGGACTTATGAGAAATAATGTATCCACATTCAGAGAAAGAACTGTGGGAGTAGAACACAGAGAAAACCAACTGCTTGATCACATGGGTCAATAGAGATAGGATTGGGGATGTAGACTATAAACAATCTAGTGCAATTATCAATAATGTGAAAATGGGTCTTGATCAATGACACAGGTAAAACCCAGTGGAACTGTGCATTGGCTATGGGAGGGAGATGAGAGGAGTAACCATGGACAAATTTTCTTAATCAATTAAATGAATTTTTTTAATCTAAAAAAAATTTCCTAACAGTTAGAGGTGTCCCAAAATAGAGTGGGCTGCCAAGGAAGAAAGCATGGTCCCCATCATAGGAGGGGGGTTAAGGAACAGCTGCAGTTCTAGGATTCTGTCTGAAAGAGATGATGGAGGCCTTCCTTCCATGTGACCTTATAGGTGTAAACATAAGCATACAGACTATGGACAACAACCACGGGAAAGCACATGTTCTAATTCAAGGAGGTCATCTGAGCCATAAGAGCCAAGGCTTGCATCTGTCTCTGGAAAAGAATGCCTTATACCAGACATCTGCTGGAGCTCCTGCTCTGTCAAGGGCAGAGAAGCTAAGAATATTAGGTTTTCCGTGCCTACAGGATCATTTCATTATTTTACTTGGTGGTTGTCAACAAAGGGGAGATAGAAGTGAGGGGGAGCTGGGCAAGGGGTGACCCCTCCATTCTAGAGCTTGAGATAGGTAAGAAAAGAACAGCAAGTCACAGTCTAATATGCATCCTAGATTTTGGAAAAATAGATTTCAAAGAGTGAAGAGAAAGTCCAGGAAGAATAACAAGGGTGTGCTCAAAAAGGAAATTCTCAAATTGAGACAAATTTTTGGATAATTATTTTTCTTTTTTTGCTCGACTAGGTATATTTGTTGTTGGTTTTTTAATAATAATTTATTTTCTCCTATTACATGTAAAAACAATTTTTTAAACATTCACTTTTTTTTCATTTGAGTTCCAAATTCTCTCCCTCCTTTCCACCCTCCCTTCCTCCTCTCTCCCTGAGATGCTAAGTCATCTGATAAAGACTTTACATGTACAATCATGTAAAATATTTTTCCATATTAGTCATTTCATGGAATAGATCTCCAATGGAAAAAAAAGAGAAGAAAGTGAAATATAGAATGTTTCAGCCTGCATTCCAACTCCATCATTTCTTTTTCAGAAGGCAGATTGTATTTTTCATCATGAGTCTCTGCGATTGTCTTGATCATCGAATTACTGAGAAAAACTAGGTCAATTACAGTTGTTTATTTTTCAAAAATACTGCTGTCACCAAGTACAATGTTCTTCTGGTTCTGTTCACTGCACTTCGCATCAGTTCATGTAGCGTTTCAGGGTTTTTCGGGAACCATCCAGCTCATTATTTCTTATAGCACAACAGTATGCCTTCACTATCATATACCATACTTGTTCAGCCATTCCCCAGTTGATGGACAACCCCTCAATTTCCAGTTCTTTTCTAGACTAGGTATATTTGTGATAAGGATTTTATTTTTTCTTTTATTAAAAAAATGGGGATGGATATATATAATAATTGAAGAAAGTAAATTTTAACTTAAAAATCATGAACATCTGAATCTATAAAGAGAAGCAATTCTTTGTATATCGGCTACAGGAGCCATTGGGGGGAGGAGAGGGAAAGAACATGACTCTTGTAACTAAGGAAAAATATTCTAAATTGACACCAAAATTTAAAAAAAGAAAAAGAAAAAATAAGAAAAAAAAAGGTTTCTTAAATTTATATTCTAAGATTTTTCACTCGCAGGACTTTAATGGTGAATTACTCAAAAATAAACCATTATCATATGTCATTGGGAAGAACATCCTTCCAATTCGATTCACTTTCCATGCAATTGTTTTCTTCTTTTTAAATATCTACCCACACTAACTGTTAAGAGATTGCTAAGTAAACTTTAAATAGAAACCATCAATAAAGATACTTTTGCTGTTAAAAATATAAAAAAAAATAGAGAAGCAGTTCTAATAAACAGGAGCATGAGGTATCTGTATAAAGTGACCTATGTGAAATTCTTAAAGAAAATTTTCCAAAGGAAATTCTTCAGTGACTTCAGTTTTATAGACTTGTATATAGACAGAAGGTGGAACCAACAAAGGGCAGTGTAGGGAAAATGGGTTTGTACCCAAGGCATGATGCTGTCAGAAGAAAATCAGGAGAGTTAATGCTCAGAACCAACTAAAAAGAGCAAAGAAAACTAGGATGACTGAAAAGGAGAGGGTCAGGGTTAAAGCCAAACGGGGTTGGAAAAAAGCCAAGCTTGAGTCTGCATTGAGACAGATGGAACAGCAAGAACCAACAACAGAGAAAGTCATAGCCAGCATCTCCCTGAGTCTTCAAGGCTTTATTGATCTTCCCCCTTTAGGCTTGTCGACAATGGGAAGCTGGAAGGAGAGAGTGGTGGCATATGAGAAAGACAGACAGACAGACACAGTGACAGAGGGGCAGAGACAGAAATACTGTGACAGCTGAAAGACTAGCCCTCAGAGGGTAAAATCATCGAGAGGGCTAGGCTACTTGAGATGAGCACTTGCTAAATCCCAACAATTAAAACCTACAGAGAGACCTGCAAAGATTTAAATTCTGTAAAGGAGAAGAATAATGCCAGCTTTAGGAACCTCTCTAAGATTAATTATAAGACGCTAAATATCTCAAATGCAATAGGAGGAAACGTAGTTCAAACTTTCCTAGATGTAATGAAAAAAAAAACTTATCTTCTGCTTTGGAATCAATACTAAATATTGGTTTCAAAGCAGAAGAGTGGTAAATGCTGGGCAACTGGGGATAAGTGACTAGGGGATAAGGATTACAGCTAGAAAAGGTATAAGGCCAGATTTAAACCCAGGCCTGGGTCTCTATTCATTATAAGGGTGATATTAGAAATTAAGTCTTGTTATATTAGTTTAGAGATAAGAAGTGAAGAAGTTGGCTTGAGAAAGAATTGGAGTTTCAAACAGAGCTGAGACAAGAGTGTCAGTTTCAAGGCTAACAGTGACAGTTACTCTCTCTGGGTGTGGCAGTTGGTCTCTGGCAGTTGGCTGAGCCAGACTCTCTCTCTGAGGGCTTGGAGGAGGTAACATCTTTGCCTTTCTCTCTCTCACTGTCTGAGGTAGAAGGAAAGGAGGGAAAGACCTGAAGGAGCAAAGCGTTTTCTTTTTCCAACTTGGGAAACACTCTTGACTCTCTATTGCTGTTTTTATAGATTGTTTTAACTCTGAGAAGACCAAAGACCTGGTCTTTGGTTTAGACTCGGAGTCTGCTAAGGCTCAGAGTCCTAACTTGGTTCTTGCTGAGGCTCAAACAGCTAGCCTTTGTTATTTTTATAACTTGGAGATGAAGTTAAGAATTATAAGGATAATAGTGTTAGTTTATTTAGAATAGTAAAAATTTGGGTTATTCAGATCAGGAAGGATCAGTGTAGCCTGTGGAAACAGAAGTGGTTCCTTACAGAACCAGGGAGTTTTATTTGGGTGGAGTTAGAATCCCTTAGAGTTAGAAATCCTTTTTTATGCTTATATATTTCAATAAATATTTTAACTTTTATAACAAGAGTCTCTTTAGTGTCCTTGTGCCTGGCCCTGAAGAGAAGTTCAGTTATGAGCTTCATCACTTCACTGATATAAGATACTTTGTAAGCACAGTAATTAGAGTATCAAAATCAGTTTATAATACATAATCAATCCATCATCTATTAGTTTTATAGTCTCCCTTTTATTTTTACACCATTGAGCCACCTAGCCACGTTTTAGATAGTTTTTACAGAGACAAAATTCAATCAGATGATACCAAGGAAGCCCTTCTAAATTCTAAATTCGCCGTTTGGGGACATACCACTGTCTGGCTTTGGACCGTCAAAAACAGGATTACTCTGTAAGACCTTTCTTTGGATTGTACGGTAGCCTGAAATACCTAAAGTGTAATGTTTGTACTGCATTTGATCAGGTAGATCACTTCAAAATTCTGTTAGTCTTCATTTAAAATAAGCCAAATTTCCTATCACTCAGGGATACTAAGTTTTTTTCATACATGTTCTCAGAGTTAAAATTGTTTACATTTCAGGGTCCAAGTATATACTGGGCTCTTTGTTCAGATGTATCTCTGACCAACACATGGGGTGTGCTTTAAAGCTAGAGTAGGAAATAATTCTTGTTATTCTCTTTGGACATTAAAGGTGAATGCAATAGTATCAACCTCGTGTTGCTAAGCATTGCCGATATCTCAGGGCAGAGCACACATACTATACTACAAGTATAAAAATGTATACCAGCATGAATAAAAATCAGTCCAAGCGTTTTTCAAATTACCAATTAATCTGCAACGTTTATTAGAGCTTTATGTTGGCTTCAGGTCCTCTTTTTGCTGGAGCAGCACTAGATTTCCTTCTGCTGGATATGCACCCAGACCAGTGAGCCCCGACACACAAGAACCCCGCAGGAGTTCAAGAAAACAATTGGCTTTTCAAAGGCTGGGGTGTCCGCTGGGTGGCTCAGTGGAGCGAAAGCCAGGCCGAGAGAATGTGGCCTCCGGCTTCCTAGCTGGGTGACCCTGGGCAAGTGTCTTAACCCAACTGGCTAGCCCTCCCTGCTCTTCTGCCTTGGAACCAATATATGGTGTTGACTCTGAGATAGGAGGTAAAGGCTAAAAAAGAAACCCAATTGGTTTCTCCGCTTGCAGGTGGTGACTTCCCTTTTGACACCGAGTTGGCCTCCAAGCCGCGCACACACCTGGATTTGGGACTTTGTCCCATGGGGGCCCCCTTTTTCTCCTTTGGCATCTGTAGGCCCGCTTATGGTCCTTGACAAGGCCGTCCTGCTCTGGTTTAGGCTGGTTTTACTGCGGCTCATGCTCATTTTGCTTAGAGAGAGGCTGAACCTCCGGACGGATCCCGGCTTCATCGGGGTGGGGCTGGCCCTAGAAGAGCAAAAGACAAAACACACAAGTGATGGGGGATGGAGGAGCGCGCAAATGAGAGCCGTGCAACGAGGGAGGCGGCGGTGCTGCTCGCAAACAGCGCTTGGCTGTGTCTAGCCCTCAATGGTGCCTCCAGAGGAAGCGTCAAAGAAACGTCTGTTGACTGAACGGCATACGATTCTATCCACGTGGATAAGAGACGCAAGGCTGGTTTTTAAAAAGAAGCCTTGGGAGGACTCCAGAATCCCATCTGCACAAGCACCGATTCTGACGATAGGCTCCCAGCGGGCGTCCCTCGGGCCACGCGGTCCCAACGCCAGGACGCCGTAGACCACGCCGCGTTGTTCATCGTTCCGGGCAGGGTCCGCCTGCGCCCGTCGCTGATGAAGAAGGCAGCATCCGTCCCCTCCGGCTGCCTCAGAAAGCCAGCTCAAGCTCTCCTCATTTGCGATGCCCACGAAGACATCCCTGGTGGAGCCTGGCCCCCAAGAACTCCCAGGAGAGCCCCCCATGGCCTTTTCTTCCCCGAGTCCCTCCCAGACCCCAGCTTGGAGCAGTGACCCGCTTGCTCTCGCTCAAGCTGGCCGAGTGCGTCTGTCGAGATGGCCACGTGGCACGTGGACCCTCCTGTGCCCGCCGGAGGCACGGCCCACTAAGACGGCCTTCCTCCATCCTGGCTTCCCAAGTCCCAGCACCCCAACCCCGGTCTTTGCCCCGACACCAGGCAGAGCAGCTCCACCCGCGCTTAGGACGCAGAAGGGCCCAAGTGTCCAAGAGAACCCGGTAATTAAGCGGAAGGCCAGTCCCTCCAGCAGGCCGAGGCCACTCTGGGGAGTCTCTTGGCTTTGGGTAGATCACAGAATCTCCAGCTCGGAGACTTGGAAAGACAAACAAGCTTCCAGGGCTCGGCTCGATTTTGCGCCGTGTTGTTCCCTCCCGTTTCTGGGCATCCTGGTAGTCTGTTCAGTGAAGTCATCGAGGGGGAGAAGAGAAGAGGGTCCAGGACAAAGGCTGAGGGACAGCTACAGTTAGAGCACGGAGTCTGGAGGAGGAGACAGATGGAACAGTCAGAGGCCGGAGGAAACCTGGAGAGACCAGCAGCCCAACACTTCAAGAGGAGCCAGTGTCAAAGCTGTCAACGGCCGCAGAGGGCTCAACGAGTTGAGGATTGAGAACAGGCTGGTGGGTTTGGCCATTAAAAGATCTTCGGTCACCGCCTTGGAGAGGGCACGTCTGGTGGGATGAGGTCAGAAGCCACACGGAGAGGAGAGAAAGTGGGGGAACCAGTTGTAGAGGGCCTTTTTGAGGAGTTTAGTGACAAGGGCAATGGTAGGGATGGAAGGAGGAGGGGAGGGCCTTTTTTAGGAGAGGGGAGACTTGGCATGTTTGTAAGTAGTAGGAAATGAGCTGGTAAGATAGGGAGAGGTTGAAAATAAGTGAAAGGGGGGCAGCCAGGTGTCTTAATGGACAGAACCAGGCTTGGAGACAGGAGGTCCTGGGTTCAGATCTGGCCTCAGATACTTCCTAGCTGGATGACCCTGGGCAAGTCACTCAACCCTCATCCCCCAGCCCTTATCACTCTTCTGCCTTGGAACCAATACTTAATATTGATTCTAAAATGGAAGGTGAGGGTGGGAGGTGACAGAGACTCATTCTGTTGAAGGTACCAGGACAGAATGGAGCACTTGAGCAGACAGAAAGGAGTTCCCCTTGGTCAGGAAGGAAGAGAGAGGCAGAACGCATCTGAATGATGGGAGATGAGGAGGGAGGATTCACAGCCAATTGCCCCCATTTTTTCTGTAAAATATCTGTTCTCCATGGAGGGGGTGGGGGAAGATGAGCCACTGTGATGGGGAGAGTCTGGTAGGACTGCCTAGTGGCACTGAGGGCCCAGGGGAGGCTGGGTACATTTGTAGTGGTTGTGTGAAGGGAGTGAAGGGTAAGTGATGCAAGGCTGAGACTTGGCCGGGTGTGGCTGCTGATATAAAGAGGAGAACATAGAGCTGAATTGGTTCATGAGTCACCCTGGGGAGAAGGGAAGGTGGCAAGTCCAGGAGATGGCCTGGGAGAGAACTGCAGGGTCCAAGGAGTGGAGGTCATGGTGAGGGAAGAGTCCTACAAGGGAATTCGGAGGAAGAGGTGAAAAGCCAATAGATTATGGTCAAATAAGGGGAGAACTCGGCCATCTCTGTGTGGGAGGGTGGAAGATGGTTCCCGGGGGATGACTAGGTTGAGGATCCGAGTCGTTGGGGCACTTGAGGAAGACTCAAGACGTCTGCTGAAGACCCCTAGTGTGAAGGCAAGAGTTGGGAGGGAGGACAAACTGAGAAGTTTCGACACATTGAGAAAGGAAAGGAAGTGACCTACGAGTCTGTAGACAGTGGCTACTAGCACTCTGGTTGGGTGGCAGATGCGAAGAGCACGAACCTCAGAAGAGATTATTGAGGGGGAAGGGGGAGAGCCTGGAAGGAGCAAAGGGGAGCAGGGAAATGCCACCTTCCCTGCCTTGACGGGCGAGCCAAGGAGGATGGGCAATCCTGGAAAGGCCGGCCAGGGAAACGGTGCCACCAGGAAAGCCAGGCTTCAGCGAGAGCCAGTAGATGGAAGGAAGGGGGCAGGGTTTGACGTAAATGGATTGGAGATGAAGAGACGTGGTGGTCTAAGGAACAGGCCTTTCAGTGAGCACAGTGGAAAGAGGCTGGCTGGAATGATGGTGAAACTTTGCAGGGGGAGGTACAGAGTCCTGGAGATGCGATGGGTAGGACCAGGGGTGAGATGCTCATCCAGAGGACGTCACTTTTCTACCCTCGAAGGAGATGGAGGGGGCTGAAGATAGAGAATTGCTCTTCTTTGCAAGAGGTTTTCCACATCCCCGTTTGATGGGAGATGTCTGGCCTAAGAGCCTTTCCTCGGGAATATTTTCCTCAAAACAAACCTATAAACAGTCTATTATTATTCCCACTTTACAGAGGGGGAAACTGAGGCTCAGAGATGTACCCATTAAGACACGTTGGGTGTCCGTGTTGGGATGCACTGAACCCAAATCCGGTCTCTTTTCTGCTGCCCCAGAAACCGTCCTCGGTCCAAAATGGTCAGGAGCCATTCCTCGCTCTCCATCATTTGTGGTGCTGCCAAGGCATTGGGCCGGGGCTTCAAGGCATGGTAGATGAAAGGTGAGTGATGAGACTGACTGGGGGCAGGGCGACCTCCGAGCAGCACCGGGAGCGGGGGGGGGGGGGGGGGGGGGGGGGGGGATGCCGAGTTTACCAGCCGATTCCTGCTCAGAGTCCAGGTCTGGGGCCTGCTTTGATCCGGGGTCTCCTTCCATTTCCAGGGGTGAGAAAAGGCCCAGCCAAGGCGTCACTCCTGTTCCCCAAATCCTTTCCATTGAGTGCATGTCAAATAGGTGCGAGAAGATGGCCTAAATGAGGTGCTTCCAGGAGATATGGGGGGGGGGGTTTGGAAGGTGAGAAAAATGACTCAAAGAAGGAGGGAGTCCCGAGTGTCTGGAGCTACCAATGTGGGCTTCACGGGAGGAGGAAGGTCCCAGCGATGAGGACTATCCAGAAGTGGCCTGAGCTGTCCCGGGGGTGGTGCATTCCCCTTCCTTGGGGGTCTTTAAGTCAGTCAAGCAGCATGTGTTTATGCCATCATTATTATATATCATTAAATTGGAATTTTTATAATCGCCTTTAGCCAAAATGGTACAATTCAAATTCATTTCTTAGATAAATGTCTTCTATGGACTAGACACTGCTCAGTGCTAGGCTGCTCGGTCAAAAGCAGCCCCCGGAGAACTGAACTCTGGCTCTGAAGGAAGCAGCTCTGGGGAGGGGCGCTCCTGGGCAGCCCCCCCATGGCTACTGGATGGAGCTGCGCCATCTTCCTGGGCCCTGCCAGGTGGGGGCCTCGGGATCATGAAGAAAGGAGGGAGGCCCACTGGAGAAAAGGGCAAAGCCCCAGACCTGGGCTGGGGCCTCATCTCAGACACCCGCCGGCCACATCCCGCCTCAGTGTCCTAGTCTCTGAAATGGGGGTGACTGGCACGAATGGTGGCACTTACCGCCCAAGATTCAATGTTGGAAAAGCATCAAAGGGATGCGAGCTGTGCTTGGGGTGCTTGTTACCGTGACTGGCCCTCTACACTACAAGGCCATCCGGACACTGTGTGCGTGGAAGGCACCCTTGGGTGGGCCACCCTTGGCCTTTGGACGAGTCAGAGGGGGAGCCTCCAACAGAAGGGCTCTCCATTGGACCTCAGATCCCCGTAAGCTGGGGGGCTTCCTGGAGGAAGTGACGCAGACTCTGGGAGAGGGAGCCCAGGGGGGTGGTGTGCAGTGATTGGAGCCAGCCAAGAGAGCCGCAAGTCAGAAAATCCCAACACTCAAAGGCCAGCTTCCTGGGTTCCTTTATTATGGAGCAGGAGAATACCAAAGGGCAGTCCCTCCCCCTGTGCGGGAGCTCCCCAGTACAGATCACCAATACAGAATCTATGGGGGAGGAGGAGGCCGCAGTCAGGCCAGAGGCCCCTCCCTGGCGGTGAGGCCTTGGACCAGTCACGGAGGCCCTCAGAACCAATACACAGTTTGTTTTTCAGGGTATACAAAGGAAAGAGGCGGGTGGGTAAAGCCTGGGGGGGTTAGGAAGGCCGCGAAGGAAGCCGGAATTCTAAGAGAGATCAAGGAATGGAAAAGCAGCTAGGAAGCAGCAGCCCTCAAGGGGTTCCCATTTCAAAGGCAGAAACCCCAGGAAACAAACAACCAAACAGGGAGGGGGAGGGGCGGCTCCCAGGAGCCCAGGCTGGGGGAGGGAGCGGGAGGATCCCAGATCTCAAATACACTGGCCCAGGGCAGCCCGCTGTATTTCCCTGCAAAGGGCTCCCTTCCACAAAGCCCAAGAAATCGGAGTTTTTAGGGAGAAAACGAAAGCCAAGTTTCAGCAGGAAAGCGGGCCAGCTTGACCGAAAACTCCTCTTCGGGAAAACCTCTTTTCTGGCGGTGGGAGAGACTTTCCTGCTTTCTCTCGCCCACGTGGGCCATCCTAGACTCCAACAGTGGCCCCCTTGGGCACCTCCATCTCGTACGGCCGAAGTGAATCCCTCTTGGATGTGGCCCAGAAGAGCCCAGCCAGGTGCCCACCAGAGGGCGAGGAGGGTGCTGGCAGCTGCCTTCCTCCGGTCCTTTTTCTTTTCAAAGTCTTCCTCCTTCCTTCTTAGAGTACGTACCCGTTCCCAGGCAGAAGAGCGGTCGGGGTGGAACCCAGGACCTGCGGGCTCTGGTTGGTCTGAAGGGAAGGGCGGAGCCTGGGCCGGAGGGCGGAGCCTGGGCCGGAGGGCGGAGCCTGGGCTGAGGGCCTGGTAGACTCTTCCACACTTGAGCTCATGAAATATTTATGGCTCACCTGTTCCCCCTAAACAGGGAGGAACAAGCAGACTGCACAAAAGCCATATGGAGAGGCCCCTGGGTTAGAGTCCTGGGAGGCTGGGCAGATAGCAAAGGCCAGGGGGCCGCGGCCCAGGCAGGGGCTGGCCTGTGACATCTCGCTCTTCCTTGCACACCTCTAATTCTGGGTTCCGGCGCCTGAGCTGGGGGGGGCGACCCAAGAGGGAGCCCCCCCCCCCCAGTCTGCTTCTAGGAGGACAAATGAAGTTCTTCCCGAGTTCCCTTTACTTAAGGGAGGCCTTTCTGGCCGGAAGCCCCGCAATCATCCTGGCGCCTGCGTCCCGGCTCTCCGGCTCTCCGGCTCTCGCCACCTCCCACCCCTGAACAATGGCCCAATTCTCCTAGCGGGACACCCCTTCGGACTCCCCAGTGACCTGGGGTCTCCCTCCTCCAAGTCCTTGTCCAGGTTTGTTTGTTCACCTTATGCCACCCAATGGAAAGGCCACGCTGTCCCCTAAAGCTCAGGGCCGGGGTCTGGCCCCGACTCCTGCCTTGGACCCCCGCCTTTCCTGCAGGTGGCCCTCTCCCCCTCCACAGTGGCTCGGCCCTGACTCCACTTCCCTAGCGGGTGTCCCCCAGGCTTCCCAGCCTGGCCTCGGCTTCTCCACCTCCACCGATGGGCGAGCAGCAGGAGCTCCCTTCTGGGGTCCCGCACACACACACGTGCCAAAGTTCTCTTCCCAAAGCACCAGGTGTTTCCACCGCACGGAGGCCACAAAGGCATGACCTCAGGTGCCCGCTTCCATGCAGCAGAGAAAGCTCCAGGTTTTGGCTAAGACCCCCCCCTGAAATTCTGCCCTTTAAGCCCCCCTTCAAAGGCTTAGTGAAGAAGGCCTTTCCCCACCCGGGGCTCTTCCTGCTAGGGAGAGGCTGACCTCCTTCTGTCTGGCCCTCCCTCCATCTCCATGGCAGCACTCCGGCCTGGGCCTACCTGCCTGACCTACTTCCTCAGTTTCCTTGGCCCGCTCTGGCCCCATCTTCTGTCCCCCCACCCCCTCCTGGTCATGGGTACCCCCAAGGCTCTGTCCAAGGGCCCCTCAGCGATCTCATTTGCTGCCTCAAGTTATGCCCGCAGCACCTGGGTCTCCCTTGAACCCTACCCAAAGGGCCAGAGCCTTCCTGGCACAGTGGACGGCCCCCAATGGGGCTCTTCCTTTGGCATTCCCCAAACCTCCGCAGCCTTCCCTGGCGGCACCACCATTTCTCTGCCTTTTCAGCTAAACTCTAGAGTTGTAAACGGCTCAGCATAGCTAGTCGGGGCTTAAGAGAGGCTCTTCCTCCCTCTCCTTTCAGCTCCCGTTATTTAAGCCTCGGCGCTTGCAGGCCGAAAAATCTCCATCTTCTTGGAAGACCCAACTTGGGGGCTCCAGAGCCTCATCGGGGTTTCTCCTGGGCTCCTTCTCCAGGCAGCCCCCCTTGAGGGAAATGCGGGGCCTTTGCTTTTAGCCTTGGCACCTACAGCGTTTGTGGCTGCCGTTCCATCCCTGCTGGCCATTAACGAGCCGCAGGGGAGCGGGAGGGCCCCACTCCCCTTAGCCCCTTGGAAGACGATCCCCGAGGCCAGCCCTTGGGCTTTACCCCTTGGTGCCCCTGGGAGGTCCAAATGGATCGTACACGGGCAGCCTCCGCCAAGGCCCCTGGGGCTCCTTCCAGCTAGAACCCTGTGCTTCTCTCACTGCGGACTTGGGGCTGGAGGGGCCTCTGGTGCCCCCAGGTTTAGAGAGGCTTCTCTTCAATGCCTGAGGGCGGCCCGGAGGAGAGGCGCTTCGGGGAGCACCCGGGGCTCCTTTCCCAGTGGGGTGCCTGGGCCTACCCGGCAGCCCTCCTCCCCTCCCCCTCCCGAGCACACGGAGACTGGGGAGGCACTGCAGGCCCGGGGTTGTGGAGAGGGGGCCTGCCGGGGCTCGGACTTACTGGCTAAGATTGGGCTGCTTGGGCATGGCGGCGGCGGCGGCGGCGGCGGCGGCGTTAGAGTAGGGGTTCGGGTCCGGACTGCTGTCGGGCTGGGCGCGGGCGCGGTGTTAGGTCGGGCGCCATGGCGACGCCGACGCCGACGCTCCCGCCGCCCGCCTGGGCCCAACAAGCGGCCGCGCGGTTGGCTGCGGCAGCGGCGCGCCGCGCCCGGGGAGGAGGGCGCAGGCGAAGGGCAGGGCCCGCGGTTGGCGGAGGCGGAGGAAGCTCCGGGCCACGGCGGGCGGGAGGCGGGCGGCCCGGGCGCCAGGCCCCTCCCAGGCGGTGAGCGTCCGGGGCTGCAGGCGGATGGATGGGGCTCCTTCAGGCGGCGGCGGCGGCGGCTGTAAGTGCGGCGTCTGGGGCCTTCCAGTCCGGCCCTTACCCTCCCCCAACCCCCGCCGACCCGGGACCCTGCCCCCCCCTAACTCGTCCCCCTCCCGGGCCCGGCCCCCGGTCCTGGCCCCGCCTGCCCCGCCCGAGGGGCCCCGCCCGCCCCCGGCTACCGGGCCGCCAAGTGACGGCGGGGCGAACGCGCATGCGCGCCCCCGGACCTCCCGCCGGGCCCCCTTTCCCCGCGCACGCCGCCGCCCTGTCACCCGCATCCCGGCTCTGCCGAGGCTGCGGCGCGCGGGTCTGCGCCCCATTTCCTCCATTCCCTTCCCTTCCCCTCCCCCCTTGGTTGCTGCGCGCGCGACCAGAGCTGTCTTCGGCCTCCAGTGCCTCGAGCCAGCTCTCGGGTGGGGCCGCGCGCCCCCGGCCGCCCCGCCCGCCGACGGCGCCGCGCAGTCCGCGCCCCCGCCCCACCCTGCCCCGCCTGCCCCGGCGCCCTGCTACTCGGTCCCGCCCCCTTCCTGGCTCCTCCTGGGGAGGCCCTGGGTGAGGAGGGGGAGGGGAGCGGGGCGTCGGGCGCAGCGAAGCGGGGGGAGGGGGCAGGCCGGAAGTGTGCGGGGCTTGACTAGTAAAGGGGTATTGGGGAGGAAGAGGAAGGAAGAGGGGAGGGGAGGAAAGGGGAGGGGAAGAGGAAGGACAGAGGGAGGGGGAAGGAAGAGAGGAAAGGAGGGGACAAGCAGTGGAGGAGGGAGAAGAGGGGAAAGTGGGGGAGGGGAGGAAAAGGGCCGAGGGGAAGAGGAAAAGTGAGGAAGGGGAAGAGGAAAAGTGGGGGAGGGGAGGAAGAGAGGAAATCGGCTAGGCCGAGGGGGAGTGGGAGGGGGAAGGAAGTGAGGAAAGGGGAGAGACCGTGGAGGAGAAGGCTGTGAGTAGGGAAAGGGCACCGCGGACCAAAAGCCCAACCCCCGCTGAGCGGGGTGGGGGTGGGGGCTGCCCCTGGCCGGGATCGGGAGCCCAAGGCCCAGCCCGTAAGTAGCAGAGCAGCCCGCCGTGGCATCAGAGTGGGAGGAAGGGGCCGTGGGCGGGTGTGCCATGCCCAGCGGAGGTCAGTGCCCAGAACCCCCTAACTTGGGGCTCTTCTCCCGTTGCAGATGGTGTGGTGGCTCGCTTCTCCCAGTGCTTGGCTGAATTTCGGGCGTGGTTGAGAACCAACTGGTTAAGGTTCAATCCCGACAAGCCGGAAGTGATGCTGGTAGGCAGGGGACACAGCGGGCACGGAGGGAGGAGGGAGCCCAATTACTCCCTCAAATAACCGAAAGATCTCATCAGGTTCTGTCTACACTGCTTTGGTGGACGCTAGTCTAGACTGAAAGAATTGAAAGCCCTTCATTCTTCAGGTGTCCGAGCCAGGCAGAGTTCAGGGCCTTGTACTTTTGAGGCTTCCAGGGATTGAAGGTGCTTTATGAACCACCAAAACCCAAAACAGCCAGATATTATTGACAGAGATAATCCGGGCCTACTCCGTGTTTGGTGGAGTCAGGTGTTTGACTGGAGCTTTGGGCAAGCCTCAGTCTCATCTGTTGAAATGAGGGTGGTGAGCCCTTGGGAGAAAAGTACTGTATTGAATTGTGGGAGGGGGGGGCGCCTAGAGGTGGAATGGGGCATTCAGGCTTCCTCTATTGGGGTGAAGTGCTGCTTCTGTCAGAAATAGCTGGGTTAAAGGTGGGCACCGGCTCCCTCCTAAAACTGGCAGGAGGGAGATTCAGCCTGTCTTTAGGTTGGGCTCCCTCCTGGGCCAAAAGGTGAATTGAAATCATTTTCAAGATTCCCTCCGGGCAGTAGGGCTCTCTTGCTTTTCTGGAGCACCTCCAGAGCAGCCAAGTTTTGGCCCTTGAAACCAAAAGTGCAATAGGAGTGAGATTCACTTGTCTGGAAAAGGTTTAACACGGTGAATAAAAATACTCCAATCTCTAGTTGTTCTCTCTGCCTTGGGCACTTTGTGAATGGAAACCTAGAGCTGACACTACTTAAAGGTCATTGAATTGGGGCTGGCTAAAATGAGAATGAGGGGTCCAGCTCTCTCTCCTGAGCAGCTGCAGAGGCCCCCAGACCAGCTTTTTCACATGTGGCATGTCTTGCTCAGTGGCGGTAGATGCGTGTGGCCTGGGGCTGGGATAGCTCCTGGGCAGCTCGCTGCATTCTCTGCTCCTTTTCCCTAAGACTCAAATGGAGACAGTTTGCTGAATGTGTTGGTTTCATCTTGGTGTGAGTTTCAAGTTTGTCAGTTTCATTTGGGCCCAGGGCGTGGCTAGATTCTTCTGCCCAGTTTTGCCATTTTCTAGTGAAATTGTCAAGAGCCAAGAGCTTCTCCCTTGCAGAGGTCTTTCTGTACCTCCGAAATCTCAGGATTATTCTCCTGCCTCGCCTGACCCCTTCGGCTTGGGCTGCCCGCGGGGGGGGGGGGGGGGGGGGGGGGGCGGGGGCCGGCGGAATATGGAGAGGAAGCTCACACTCCAGCTGTGCTCTGTGCTCCGCGATTCCAAAGTTTTACACTTTCATTCTGGGCATTTTCCTGTTGTCTGCGCTGAGACGTGGAGTGCCCTGAGATTGTCTGCCCCTAACGGTGACGTTTTCGTGTGCTGGAGATGGTTCTCCCCCTCCAGCCCTGGCCCGGCACCCCCAGCCCAAGGTCTCCATTTTGTCTTCTTGCCCTGAGGGAATGGTTGCAGCCGCTGTTATTTGAGGGGAATCCTGGGCTGCTGGTCCAGGTTACTTGGCCCTTCACCTCTTTCCTTAGCAGAACCCATTCTGAATCCGCTCCCATTGGGGGAAGGGGGTGGTGATTCAGTTTGATCAAAATGTGTTTCAAACCCAGTGCAGCCCCCTGCTGGGCTTGGGAGGGACCCAAAGGTTCCTCCTCTGTGTTTCGGGGTCACTTGCCATTTGGGTGCCTCAGTGAGCTCCTGGCTGGGCCGACTTTAAGGGGGAGGGAGCAGGCTAAATTCCCTCGGCCACAGACCCACCCCCATGGGGTTCACAGGAATGGGGGAAGTAAGTGGATGGAGCCTTCCTCCTTCCAGTCAGGATGAAAGCAGCCCATAGCTTGAATCCAGATTCGGGAGAGCCCCCGGCCGTCCACTGGCCTGTAGGGCTCCGGTACCCAAAACCTGGCGACCCCCTTCTCCCCTCCCCATGGGGCAGTTTCTGGGTCTCTGTGATTCGCCACCCTACCTCAGTAAGTGAGGGGGTGCCCCAGTGGGCTGCGTACGTAGTTAACATGGGGGGGCGCCAGGTCCAGCTGGTGGGGTGAGCTCTGGCCGGCTCCCACGCACCCTCCCGCCCCAGTCTCCCCCGCGCTTGCTCCTGGGCCCAACCTGGGGGGGGGGGGGGGGGCTGGGCAGGCAGCCCGTGCGCGCTCGTGGGCTCAGCGGGGCCGCCTCTTGGGCAGCTGGAGTGGCAGGCAGTGGCGGAGGCGGCAGCAAACGGCGTCGTTTCAAACCCCCCCCCCCCCCCCCCCCCCGCAGCGCCAGCAGCCGCCCTGCCCGCCCCAGTCGCTGAGGCAGTCGACATCCGGGTTCCGGCCAGAGCCCCCCCCCCTCCTGCGCTGCTGCCGCCACCCCCCCCCACCCCCTCCCCACCCCCCCCCCCCCCCGCCGCCGCCGCCGCGGAGATGTGAGCCGTCAGAGCGGCCAACATGGCGGAGGTAAGGAGCGGGCGCCCCCGCCCGGAGCAGACGCCCCCGAAGCGCCGGGAAGGGCCTGCGGGGAGTACTAAAGAAGGGGAGGGAGCCTCCAGGCCAGAGCGGCCGCCACCACTGCCCACCTGTTGCCCCGCTCCAGCCTCCCCGGAACTTAGTTGGCACGGACGGTCGCAGGGAGGGTGGGGGCCGGGGCCCTGCTGAAGAGGCTATGAGGGGCCAGCCAGCAAAGTTGCCCGCGGGCTGGGCCCCAGGACGCCGGGCTCCTTTCCCTGCAGCTGGAGCTCCCAGAACCCAGGCTCGATCCTCAGGGGAGCCCAGAGCCCCACCGAGGTGAGGGAGGGCCAGGCAGAACTTTGGCTGCTCGGGGCCAGGAGAGCCCCCCAGCCAGAACCGGAGCCACAGGAAGTTAGCCCGCTTGGGGGGCGGGGTGGCCTCCAGCGGCCCGATCCCTCCCAAATGGCCCCATTTCACAGAAAGGGAGATTGGCAGCCTCGGGGACCCTAAAGGTCAGGAAGGAGGGGTCGGGCACTCCCCCCCTCTGCCGTCTCCCCCCGGGGCCAGGCACGGCCTGGGACAGGGTCCCCCTGAGACCCCGGCAGGGGCTCCGGGTCCTGGAGCCCATTGGGGAGGGAAAGGCTGCCCCCAGCCTCTGAGTGCTGCAGTTTCCAAGAGCATTGCAGGCATTGGCGGGCCATCGGGCCGCCCCCCCCCCCCCCCAGGTCTGGGGCTGAAGACCTGGACCGACCTGGGAGCAGAGAACAAAGGCGGGGTTTGCGCATTCCCCCGGGCTGGCCTTTAAGCTGCAGGACCTGGTCTCCCCTTTAGACTCCTCCTTAGAGATCCTAGTGAGGGCATTGCGATGGGGGGGCGCCTGAGGGTCGGCGGACCCCAAAGAAGGCTGACCCCCCCCCACGGGGGTACCCGGGGTGCACCGCCCCCCCATGGGACCGGAGGGTCTCCCCTGCCCTCGGGGCTGCCCCCTCTCCCTGCCTGCACGCCCACGTGGGCGGAGGGTTACAGTAACGGGCCACCGCCACAGTAGCCCCAGGGAGGGCCTGCAAGCCCCGAGCAGGGAGCGGCACCTGGGACCCTGCTGCTGGGAGGAGCCTCCTGGAGGCAGGAGATAACAGGCTGGGGCAGGGCGGAGGCTTGGCCCCAAGAGCCACCTGGCCTGGGCGGCCCTTCCTCCTCCTCCAGGGCGAGCAGCCCCCCCCCCCCCAGGCACTGGGGAGGGCCTGGGCTCCAGGCTCCCTGCTGAGCCTTCCTGGCTGCTGCCGCCAGACTGGAACCCAGGACCTGCCGCCTCTGTCCCTCCCTCCAGCTAAGGAGCACACTTCCCAGGCCCAGACTGTCTCCTCCCCTCAGGAATTCAAATCCAGCCTGGTGACCCTGGATGAGTCATTTCCCATTGGCTCTGTTTCCCCCTCTGAATGACCTGGAGAAGGAAACCACTGTGTCTGCCAAGACCCCCCCAGATGCTTCCCGACTCTCGGAGCCCCCGGCCGGTGGCCGCCCGCTGGAGGTCGCTGCCGTCGGGGACGCCGTGCACAGATCTGGGGGGCCCCCGGGCCGAGGTCGGGGCACAGCCACAGGAGGGGAAGGGCCCGACGTGGGGTCCCCGGAGAATGGGAGCCCCAGAAGAGGCCCGAGGCGGCGGCTTCCCAGGAGCCTCAGCGGCCAGCAAGAGACCAGCCGCCCAGCGTCCCTGTTCTACCGACGGGCGAGGCTCCCCCCGTCACCGGGGTCCGCAGGGGGCTTTTCTGTCGGCTTCCATTTTACCCCGGAGCTGCCACACAGTGACCCGGAAGAAGGCGAACCCCGGGACTGGCTCCGTTTGGGGCCAGAAATCGAGGGCTCCCCCCGGGGGGCCTTGCCGGCTCTCTCTGGCAGGGTCCGTGTGGGCCAGCCCGGGGCCCTCGGGGGAAGGTCCTCCTCCTGTCCTCGGAGAACCATCTGGGGTGCACGCGGCGCTGGGTTCAAATCCTGCCCCTCATAAGAGCGGGGGGCTTTCCTTATCGGGAAATGGGGGGATACGTCTCCTCTGCGGCGGCAGAGGCCCTCCTCTCAGAGCCTCGGGCACGCCTGGGTCCCTCAGCTGAGCTGGGCGCAGCGCGGAGCCTCTGTTTCATCTCTAAAATGGGCCCTTCCAGGCTCTGCCCTCTTCCTCCCCCTCGGCCATTCCCACCCCTTTTGCTGGGGGCGGCCCTTCCCTCAGGGGGGGGGGGGCGCAGGGGGGCCTGCTGGCTTTCTCCCGGGAAACTGTGGGTGAAAATAAGCTCTGGCGTGGCCGACTTCCTCCCCCGCAGGGCCGAGGCGGGTGCTGCTCTGGCGCCCCTCGGCCCCAGGGGGAGCTGGGTGCGAGCCACCCCGCCCCCATGCTAACTCCTTTTCCTTTTCTTCCCCCAGCCTTCTGTCGAGTCTTCCAGCCCAGGTAAGTGCTTTGATCCTCTTCATGGAACCTTCTTGGCTTCTGCTCAATGTTTGACTAACCCGGAGGGGCTCCGCGGGGCCTCGGCTTCGCCCTCCCGCCCCCCCTCCGCCAAAGGTAAGAGGCGGCTCCTCCCCTGCGGGGGGCGCTCTTTGGAGCTCTTCTCCGGCGCAGGGCCTGGAGCTGCCGCCCAGAACGGGATCAGAGCCAGAGTCCATCCCAGGAGAGCCGCGGGGGCGCTTGTCGATCCTGGGTCCCGCGGGGGGGTCGCCGGGACCCCTGGAGGCCCCCCTCCCCCCCCCCCCGTCTGCTTCCTGCCCACCCCTCCCCCAAGCCCGGCGGGGCCCCCCTAAAGCTCGGCCTAGAAATGGCGGGGAAGGCCGGAGGAGGCCCTCTACGTGTTGGCAAACGGCGAGGCCTCTCCAGGGAGGCGGGTCAGGCCGGAGTCGCCCGGTCCGGGGAGAGCCATGGAGGAGGGACAGCGCCGAGGGGAGCCTCCCCTTGTTCGGCGGACCCGCTTTGTGGGCCCCCCAGAGGTGAAAGGAGGAGCCGAGGCCGCCCTCCGCTCCCCCTCCTGCCGCCACGTGCCGGGGCTCTGGCGGCTCGGTGTTGGCCGAGCTCGTCCCGTCTCCCTCCTCGGCCCTGCCGAGAAGAGGAGGAGGAAGCCCGGCCCGGGGCAAGCCTGAGGCAGCGGGGGGGGGCTCAGGACGGTGGAACACGGAGGGCTTCGGCTGACGTGAAGTCGCCCAGAGGGGGTCCCCCCCCCCCCCCGGCATCGCCTCGTCCCAGGCCCCACAGGTCAGGGATGGACCCTCGGGGGCGCCCGAGACAGGACGGGGGACTCCATCTCCCCCGAGCTTCTCCCGCCCTCCGCTCCGCGCCTCTGTTCCCCGGGCTGGCGGCCGGGCCAGACCTGCTGCTCTCTCGAATTGAGGAGCTTCGAAGGGATTATTTCACGTCCCTCCTTTGGGCGCCGACGTCCTCCGACGAGCCTGCTCTGGGGAGGCTCGAAATCGCCGCCCGGCCGCCCCCTGGGGAGGAAGGGCCCGCGGGCGCCTGAAGCCTCGCCCAACGCTAGCTGTTGGTTTTGTGTCCTCTCTCGGCCGCGCTGTGCCCAGAGGGGCAGCCCAGATGGCAGCAGCGCCCTGCCTAGAGGGCAGCTTGCCTGGGCACGGCAGGTCCAGGGCCTCCGTCTCAGAAGCAGTCCTGAGCATCGGTGCCAGGGAGAAGAATGGTGAGGGGCTACGCTTAGAAGCCTCTGAGGCAGATTCGAACCCAGGACCTCCTGTCTGAGCCTGACACTGCCCACGGAGCCACCCAGCCATCCTCTTTGGTCTGCTTTTAATGGCTCCTCCGCGTCCCTGCTTGGCGCTGCTCCTCCTCCCTGGGGCCACCTTCCTGCTGACATGTTCGCTGCCTGCTGTCCGGGGGATGCTCTTGATGGCAGCTCAGCCTCCAGCAGACGCTTCGGGAATCCCAAGTCCTTCGGAGCCCTGGAGGAGCTTTCTGGAAGGCTATCATGGGGCTGGCCTATGTCTTTGGGGAGCCCTTCCCGGCCCACCCTTCTTTCGCGCCCTCGTCGCCCCGTCGCAGGTCCCGTGGATCCCCTGGAGCGTGTGGCGCTGACGCAGGCCAGGAGGGCGAATGGAGATGCCTCTGCTGGGGCGCTCGGCCTCCCTCTACGGCTTTCTGGGGACCATCTGGATGGGAAGAGGAGGCAAGAGAGTTCAGGCAAGGAGGTGTGGAGCAGAGAGGCGCCTTCCGGCCCTCCCGGGATGGAGAAAGACACCGAGCTCGGATGCCCTGCAGCATGGAGGCGTGGGGTGGGAGCAGCCCGCTGCAGGTTACTCTGCAAACACCACCGAAACCCCACCTCCATCCGGAGAGCGTTGCAGATGAGCCAGCGTGACAACGGGGCTGCCAGCGTGTGCCGGAGGGTTAGGGCGAGGGATGGAAATCGGCACGAGGGATGGAAATCGACACGAGGGATAGAAATCGGCACGAGGGATGGAAATCGACACGAGGGATGGAAATCGACACGAGGGATGGAAATCGGCACGAGGGATGGAAATCGACACGAGGGATGGAAGTCAGCGGGTTTAGGGCGAGGGATGGAAATCGACATGATGGATGGAAATTGGGGGATTTAGGGCGAGGGATGGAAATCAGCAGGTTTAGGGTTAGGCTTAAGGCACAGATAAGCTTTATCAGAAATTCAGTATCCCAAGTAAGGCTTGTTCTGCACTCGAGGCTTGAAGACCATGTCCGGAAGGTAGAAGAGGGCGGGGAGTCTTGGTGCCTCGTAATTCTACATTTGGGGAAATTAAGTAATAGTGGTGCTACGGGGCAGATGAGCTGGAGCTCCCCATTTCCTGGCCCATCCGAGTTTCCTGTAGGAATAGATGCAGACATTGATTAGCAGCCAAATGTGAGGAAAAGAAGAGTCCTGGCGGCCCTGACAGGACCTCCAGGAGGCCGAGTCCAAGAAAAGAGGCTGCCCAGAGAGGCTCAGAGGCACAGAAGCGAGCGTGCTTGTGCTTGAATTCGTGCCGGCTCATCTCTTTCTAAGGTCACCAGAGGTTTGATTTTACCAACTACACCCAACAGCCATTTTCCGCCCAAGTTTTGGGCAGGCCCAGAGCCGGGACTTCCTCCCAGAGACGGCCAATAGTCTGAGCCGGGCTTTGCCCGAACCATCACACAAAATGTATTTGCATGTTGTTCATGTTTGTGAGAGAACAAACCCAGACCCCAAAGCCAGAACTCGGATGAACTGAAGTGGAAAATGGGCTGCTCTCATGTGCATTTGGGCTCCAGCCGTCCTTTCTCCAGAGGTGGGCAGCGTGTTTGCAGTCCCTCCATCATCCTGGACCTCCGTGGCGCGGAGAGGAGCCGGATTCCACGGCTGATCGTCCCATGAGACACCACTTCCTGTGGGCCACCTTCTGGGTCTGCTTGTCCCCTTGGCCTCTGTTCCCCGATGGATGGCCGTCCCTGCAGCACCCAACTCTTCCACCACTGAAAGGGCAGCCAGGACTATTCTGTACAGGCCCCCCTTTAATCTCTGGGACACAGACCTCGCTGATGGCACCGCTGGATCTGGGGTGCCTCGCTGGTGGCACCGTGGGATCGGGGGTGCCTCGCTGGTGGCACCGCTGGATCTGGGGTGCCTCGCTGGTGGCACCGTGGGATCGGGGGTGCCTCGCTGGTGGCACCGTGGGATCCGGGGTGCCTCGCTGGTGGCACCGTGGGATCGGGGGTGCCTCGCTGGTGGCACCGTGGGATCCGGGGTGCCTCGCTGGTGGCACCGTGGGATCCGGGGTGCCTCGCTGGTGGCACCGTGGGATCGGGGGTGCCTCGCTGGTGGCACCGTGGGATCCGGGGTGCCTCGCTGGTGGCACCGTGGGATCCGGGGTGCCTCGCTGGTGGCACCGTGGGATCGGGGGTGCCTCGCTGGTGGCACCGTGGGATCGGGGGTGCCTCGCTGGTGGCACTGTGGGATCGGGGGTGCCTTGCTGGTGGCACCGCGGGATCGGGGGTGCCTCGCTGGTGGCACCGTGGGATCGGGGGTGCCTCGCTGGTGGCACCGTGGGATCGGGGGTGCCTTGCTTCATAGTCTTTCAGTCTTGCATGCTTACACGACAGTTCTAGAAGGGCCAGAGCTCGGCTCTTTCCTCCCCAGCTTCCCTTTCAGAGAAGACAGCCAGGAGGCTCTGTGGATGGAGAGCCAGGCCTGGAGATGGGAGCTCCTGGGTTCAAATCTAGCCTCCAACCATTTCTGGCTGTGTGACCCTGAGCAAGTCACTCCGTGCCCATGGCCGAGCCCTCCCCACTCTTCTGCCTCATTTTCTGAGACGGAAGGGAGAGGCTGGAGAAGGGGACGCCGTCCTCCCTGCGGGGCTTTCCTCGGGGCTTCCCCGAATGCAGTCAGTGCAGAAAAGCGGCCCTGAGCCAGGACCGAGTTTGCTTTCCTCCTCGAGGGCTGGGTAGAGGCCTGGCTCGAGAGGCCCCGGGAGGCCGCCCTCCAGAGTGGGGGTCGGCGAGAGCTCCGCTTGTGACGTGGTGAGCCTGGCGGAGACAAGGCGCGCACGCACTCTAGTCTCACCTTTGGAGGCAGGACTAGCTGCACTTCAGTGGCTCGCGTAGGGTCGCACGGCTAGGAAGGGTCGGAGGCCACACTTGAACCCAGACCTCTTGGCTTGCTCTCTCCGCTGCCCCACGGTAGGTCTTCTTTAGCCTCTCTGGGGACCCCCGAGAGGCCGACGTCCCTTGGGGTGAGCCTGCCGCCGGGCCTGACCGCGTGCTTCTCCGCCCTTCTCTGCCAGGAGGTTCAGCCACATCGGACGACCATGAATTTGATCCATCCGCTGACATGCTGGTCCATGACTTCGACGACGAGCGGACATTAGAGGAGGAAGAGATGATGGAAGGAGAGACGAACTTCAGTTCCGAGATCGAGGATCTGGCGAGGGTAAATGCGCTCGGGGCGGGCGGGCGGGGGAGGGGGCCCATCGGGATTGGCCTGGGCTGGGGGCCCCGGGCGCCCCGGAAGGCTTTTTCTACCAGGCCGGGTCGGGTCGCTTCTCCTCCCGCAGAGTCTGTCGGCCCCTCCAGTCCTGGGGCCGGGCTTCCCCGGGGCCGGGAGCGGCTCTTTCCTGGAGCTCCTGCGGAAACGGCTTCCGAAAGGGCTGCTCCGCCGCGGGGCGCTGCGGGGGGGGGGGGAGGGGGGCGCGGGGCAGTGCCGGAGCCCTCGGAGACGCAGGAAAGGGCAGCCGTCCGGGGGGCTCTGGCCGCGGAGCCGGACACGCCGTCCCGTTTCCCCGGTCCCCCGTCTCTGGAGGCCTGGGGGGAGAGGCCTGGCGAAGCGTCCGGACGGGCCGTTCTCGGCATCCACCTGCTCCTCCTCGTCTCTCCCACCCCACCAGGGCTTCTGCGGAGGGGGGCGCGGCGGGGCCCCCCGTCAGGATCCCCACGTCGGGGGGCTTTTCTTTCCTTCTTTTGGTTTTAGAAGCCTCTTGGGTAGCTCGCGGCCGAATTGGCTTTTAGAAGACGGCCGCGCTGCGCCGCGGAGGCGAGGAGCTTCCGTGGCCTCCGTCATTGGAGGCTCGACCCGGCGCGGCGCGCTCCAGCCTGCTCGCCTCCGGGCCTCGGCTGTGAGATGAGCTGGAGAAGGAGATGGCGGCCCGCGTCTGCCCGGGGAGGCCGGCGGGACCGAGCTGCGGCCCCCAGCGGCGGGCGCCTCGCCTCGTAAGCGGAGGCTCAAGCTCCTCACTTTGGAGAGAGAAGCCGGTGCCGCCGTCGGTGATTGTGAAAGCCAGATTCCCGGAGGCTTCCCCAGAGCCGCCTTTTGTTCCTTTGAAACCCTCCCCGGGCGCGCGGCGCCAGGCCACGGGGCGGAGGTGGCTCGCCCAGGGTCACGCCGCTGGGAAATGTCCGAGGCCAGATTGGAACCACCCCGCGGCCCCGCCCCATCCGGGCCCCTTTACACGTTCCATGGAGCTCTTCCTGTTTTCCATGGCTGTCGTAGAGGAGTTCATTGTTTTCGAGAGGGAATGGTCGGGACCGAGGAACAGGCACCGAGGAGGAGCGGGCACCAAGGAGGAAGGGGCACCGAGGAGGAGCGGGCACCGAGGAGGAAGGGGCACCGAGGAGGAGCGGGCACCGAGGAATGGGCTCCGAGGAGGAACGGGCACCGAGGAGGAGCGGGCACCGAGGAGGAGCGGGCACCGAGGAGGAAGGGGCACTGAGGAGGAGCGGGCACCGAGGAATGGGCTCCGAGGAGGAACGGGCACCGAGGAGGAGCGGGCACCGAGGAGGAGCGGGCACCGAGGAGGAAGGGGCACTGAGGAGGAGCGGGCACCGAGGAATGGGCTCCGAGGAGGAAGGGGCACTGAGGAGGAGTGGGCACCGAGGAGGAACAGGGACCAAGGAGGAACGGGCACCGAGGAGGAGCGGGCACCGAGGAATGGGCTCCGAGGAGGAGCAGGCACCGAGGAGGAAGGGGCACCGAGGAGGAGCGGGCACCGAGGAGGAACGGGCTCCGAGGAGGAGCGGGGACCGAGGAGGAGCGGGCTCCGAGGAGGAGCGGGGACCGAGGAGGAAGGGGCACCGAGGAGGAAGGGGCACCGAGGAGGAGCGGGCACCGAGGAGGAAGGGGCACCGAGGAGGAGCGGGCACCGAGGAATGGGCTCCGAGGAGGAACGGGCACCGAGGAGGAGCGCGCACTGAGGAGGAGCTGGCACCGAGGAGGAGCGGGCACCGAGGAGGAGCTGGCACCGAGGAATGGGCTCCGAGGAGGAACGGGCTCCGAGGGGGAGCGGTCACCGAGGAGGAGCGGGCACTAAGGAACGGGCACGGAGGAGGAACGGGACCGAGGAGGAACAGGGACCAAGGAGGAACAGGCACCGAGGAGGAACGGGCACCGAGGAGGAGCGGGCACCGAGGAGGAAGGGGCACTGAGTAGGAGCGGGCACTGAGGAACGGGGACCGAGGAGGAGCGGGCACCGAGGAGGAGCGGGCACCGAGGAGGAGCGGGCACCGAGGAAGGGGCACTGAGGAGGAGCGGGCACTGAGGAACGGGGACCGAGGAGGAGCGGGCACCGAGGAGGAGCGGGCACCGAGGAATGGGCTCCGAGGAGGAGCGGGCACCGAGGAGGAAGGGGCACCGAGGAGGAGCGGGCACCGAGGAGGAACGGGCTCCGAGGAGGAAGGGGCACCGAGGAGGAAGGGGCACCGAGGAGGAGCGGGCACTGAGGAACGGGGACCGAGGAGGAACGGGCACCGAGGAGGAACAGGGACCGAGGAGGAGCGGGCACCGAGGAGGAGCGGGCACCGAGGAGGAAGGGGCACCGAGGAGGAGCGGGCACCGAGGAGGAAGGGGCACCGAGGAGGAGCGGGCACCGAGGAACAGGCGCCGACGCCAACGTTTTGTTGTCGCTCTGGAGAGAGGCGTTGCGTCGGGGTCCCCAAAGCCAGGCCTCGGCGCGTCCTCGCCAGCCCGTACTCCCCAGACCCGTGGTCAGTCCCTTCAGGGAGTGGCGTCGCCCCCAGGCGTCCAAGCAGCCCCGGAGCCCGAGGAGGGCACTGCGGGGGGCCCCCGATGCCGTCCCGGCGGCCTCATCTTCTTGGTCATGAGAGCGTCTTCCAGAGCCTGCGGACCGTCTGACCGGCCCTCGGCTGGGGGGGAGGAGGGGGGCGCTTCGCCTTCCGAGGCCTCCGAGGTTCCTGTTGGCCGGGCAAAGGTACAGAACGGGCGCGTCCTTCGAGGTGGCGGCTCATCGCCTTCGGCCATCCCCCCCCCCAGCCCAAACTGCCTCACGGGGGGAGGGGGGGTGTCTGGCCTGGCCACTGGGCCGCGGCTCCCCCCTCGGTCAGATGGGTCCGAGGCTCGCGGCGCCCAGGGCGGGAGTGTCCGTGCGGCCCCTGTCCACGCGGCGGTTAAGATGGTGCTTCCTGGAAAACCTCCTGACTGGCCCTTTGGTTTTCCTTCTGGTCGTTGGCCCTGGGCAAGGCTGGGGACACAGCCAGGCCGGACACTGGCCCGTCCTTCCCCGCGTCCAGCGTGGCCTGTGTGGAGAACGGCCCTTCCTTGGTGGGCCGGGGCTCTGGGCCTTCGGGCTCCGGCCGCGTCCAGCCCCCGGACCTTCCTGCCGAGGTCCCCTGGGCCCCCCCGGGCCCCCCCTGCACCCTCCTTCCAAAAGCCCTTCCCACGTGTCTCCTGGCCCGAGTCCGGCCGTTGCCTCGTGGGCCTCCTCCCCCTCCCCCTCCCTTCTCGCAGTCTGGCCTGACGGGCCGCGCTTCGATTCTGGGGTGCTCTGCCCGGGGACCCCCATGTCTAGGGACCGCCCCACGGGCGGGAGTTGTGGTGGCCGCGCGGCCCCCCTTCATGTCGGCGGGGCAGCGTCCGACCCGCAGTCCGTCTGTCTGTCCGGCAGGAGGGCGACATGCCGATTCACGAGCTGCTCAGCCTGTACGGCTACGACAGTGCCGTGCGGCTGCCCGAGGAGGAGGAGGAGGAGGAAGAGGAGGAGGAGGAGGGCGAAGAGGATGAAGACGCCGACAACGACGAGCACAGCGGGTGCAGCGGAGAGAACAAAGTAAGTATGCGGGGTTCGGCCCGCGCCTCCCCTCCCCCTTCGGCTCTGGCCGCTGACCACCGCTGGGACTCCGAAGAGCTCCCGAGCCCGTGGCCGGCAGGCGGCGGCTCCCTAGGGTCCTGGGTTCAAATCTCTCCTCCCTTTTCTGCACCACTGCTGCGCGCTCTAATCACGCCAGTGTTGCGGCTGGGATCAGCGAGGAGCTCCAGCTTAGATTGGGAAGCCCCGAGCCCCGGGGCTCCTGCCCGCCACCGGCCTTCCCACACCCTTCCCCGAGCCCCGGGGCTCCTGCCCGCCTTCCCGCACCCTTCCCCGAGCCCCAGGGCTCCTGCCCGCCGCCCCCCTTCCCGCACCCTTCCCCGAGCCCGGGGCTCCTGCCCGCCTTCCCGCACCCTTCCCCGAGCCCCAGGGCTCCTGCCCGCCGCCCCCCTTCCCGCACCCTTCCCCGAGCCCGGGGCTCCTGCCCGCCTTCCCGCACCCTTCCCCGAGCCCGGGGCTCCTGCCCGCCGCCGGCCTTCCCGCACCCTTCCCCGAGCCCCGGGGCTCCTGCCCGCCGCCGGCCTTCCCGCACCCTTCCCCGAGCCCGGGGCTCCTGCCCGCCTTCCCGCACCCTTCCCCGAGCCCGGGGCTCCTGCCCGCCGCCGGCCTTCCCGCACCCTTCCCCGAGCCCTGGGGCTCCGGGGACGCCGGCCTGGCTGCGGCCTCCCCCTGGCTGGCCCTTCCGCTTGCTCCTCTCCGGCCCCCCGACGTCCCCTCCGGCCGGGCTCCGTGTCTCAGACACGCTTCCCGCCTCCACTTTCCCCATCACTCCCTGCGGCCGCTCTCGGGGGGGCTCCCCTCAGGAGGGGGGTGCGGAGGGCCGCCGGGCTCCAGGCACCCCGAAGCCCGGCCCAAAGGGACCCCGCAGCTGCCCGGGGCGGCCCTCCGCAGGGCGCTTCTCTGGCCGCCGGCCCCGATCCGGGCACCTCGGGCCTGGGTCTGCGCCCGGAGCCTGACGCCCTTGGGTGCCGCAGGAGAACATCAAGGACTCGTCGGGCCAGGAGGACGAGACGCAGTCGTCCAACGGCGAGCCGGCGCCGGCCGCAGCCTCCCAGGACGCCCCCGACATGATCCGCCCGCGGCGCTGCAAGTACTTCGATACAAGTAGGTGGGCCGCGGGGGGGGGGGGACTCGAGGGGGGGGACTCGAGGGGGCTGGGGGGGCCCGCGGGGGGGGACTCGAGGGGGGGGGACTCGAGGGGGCTGGGGGGGCCGTGGGGGGGGACTCAAGGGGGGTGGGGGGGACTCGAGGGGGCTGGGAGGGCCGCGGGGGGGGGGACTCAAGGGGCCTGTCGAGAGCCACATTGTGGGCTGCACCGAGGGAGCCCCTCCTCCCCGGGCCCCGGGATGGAGCCGCCCAGAAAGGCTCTTGTGGCTTGGAGCCAGGGACGTCCTCCTGGGGTCCAGGCGGGGCGCGGGGCTGCCCTCAGAGGCCGAATTCCGGCCGAATCCAGGCAGCTCCGCCTTGAGTTTCAGCCCTGGCTTCTTGGGCCTCCCTCGGGCCTCCCTGCGGCCCGGTCCGGCCCGAAGCTGGGGGCCGGGCGCTCCCGCTGACGCTCGCTCCTGTGTTCCAGACAGCGAAATCGAGGAGGAGTCCGAGGAGGACGAGGACTACATCCCCTCGGAAGACTGGAAAAAGGTAGTTGGGCCCCGGGCCGGGCGCAGACAGGGCGTCACCAAAGGGACGCGGCGCTGAGGCAGCCCCTCCCCCGCCGTCGGTCAGACGCTGGGGGGCCGCTGCTCGGGGCTCCTCCGCAGAGACAGCCGGGAGGGCCCCGCTTGGCCCCCACAGCCCCTGGCCCGCCTCGGGGGGCCCCTGCGCCCCCGTCTAGGCTCCCTGTGCACCCTCTCGCCTTCGCCGTCCCTTTTTGAAAGACCCGACCTGTGTGTCGGGCACTGAGGGGGACCCCCAGGGTCCCCAGCTGGGCAGTGTCCGAGGCAGACTGGAACCCAGGACCTCCCGCCTCGCCGCCCAGCTGCCCCCGGCACCCTTGGAGCACCCTGGGACACGGGGCGGCGGAGGGGGAGGCCGACCAGCGCAGGACCCTGGATTTGAACCTGGCTCTGCCCCCGCCCCGCCCCCGGCTCCTATTGATGCGCCCCCTCCCCCCCCAACTCCCCATTGGGTGAAGGCGCCACGGCCAGCATGGCCTGCCTTTCCGCAGGCCTCCAATGGGAAAGGGGTGCTTCGGGGGTTCCGGCCTTCCCCCCCTTCCTGGCCCAAGTGCTCATCACTGAAATGGCTCGGCAGCCACCTGCCGCCAGTCGGAAGCCCTTCGAGGCCTGCCGTTCCCGCCGGCCGCCAGTCGGCCCCCCCCCCAGGCCCCCCGAGGTTCCCGTCCCCTCTGTTTTCAGTTGGCGGGTTGGTGGGGTTCGGCCTGGGCCCCCCCCGGGGCACTAGAGGAGCCCCAGAACTGACTCTTCAGCCCCCCGGAGCCTGGGCTGCCTGGAGGCGATGCCCCAGCCTGGGCGGACCCTCCGACACGGGTCCGAGTGCGCCTCCGAAGCTCGGGAAAGGCTTCTTGAGCGGCCTCCGTGGATGCCGTGAGGCGTCCGAGCCTCTGCCCCATCCCGGGCCTCTCGGCACCCTCGAGCCAGCGGCTCTCTGGAGCTCCGGCCTTCCCTTCAGGAGAGCCGGGAGAGACTGCAGGCGAGTCTGCCTCGGCCTGGGCCCGCGGGGGCAGCCTTGGGGCTCCGGCCTGCTCTTGGCCTGGGCCCGCGGGGGCAGCCTTGGGGCTCCGGCCTGGGCCCGCGGGGGCAGCCTTGGGGCTCCGGCCTGGGCCCGCGGGGGCAGCCTTGGGGCTCCGGCCTGGGCCCGCGGGGGCAGCCTTGGGGCTCCGGCCTGCTCTTGGCCTGGGCCCGCGGGGGCAGCCTTGGGGCTCCGGCCTGGGCCCGCGGGGGCAGCCTTGGGGCTCCGGCCTGGGCCCGCGGGGGCAGCCTTGGGGCTCCGGCCTGGGCCCGCGGGGGCAGCCTTGGGGCTCCGGCCTGCTCTTGGCCTGGGCCCGCGGGGGCAGCCTTGGGACTCTGGCCTGGGCCCGCGGGGGCAGCCTTGGGACTCTGGCCTGCTCTTGGCCTGGGCCCGCGGGGGCAGCCTTGGGACTCTGGCCTGGGCCCGCGGGGGCAGCCTTGGGGCTCCGGCCTGGGCCCGCGGGGGCAGCCTTGGGGCTCTGGCCTGGGCCCGCGGGGGCAGCCTTGGGGCTCCGGCCTGGGCCCGCGGGGGCAGCCTTGGGACTCTGGCCTGCTCTTGGCCTGGGCCCGCGGGGGCAGCCTTGGGACTCTGGCCTGCTCTTGGCCTGGGCCCGCGGGGGCAGCCTTGGGACTCTGGCCTGGGCCCGCGGGGGCAGCCTTGGGACTCTGGCCTGCTCTTGGCCTGGGCCCGCGGGGGCAGCCTTGGGACTCTGGCCTGGGCCCGCGGGGGCAGCCTTGGGGCTCCGGCCTGCTCCTGGAGCTCTCACAGCCTGCAAGCCCCGCAGCCCACCCCGGAGGCGAGCCGTCCCTGGAGCCTGCCCAGACCCGGCCGGTGCTGCTTTCTCGCCCCTCTTCCGTCTGTTCCACAAGAAGCGCCGACCTGCCCGGCCGACCCTGGCTGGCCTCCCTCCCTTCCCACTTCCGGCGAGCCCGTCTGGAAGGCTCCCGCCGTGGAGACGCTCTGCTGCCACGGCCAGCCGCAAGAAAGGGCAAAGCCCGGGCCGACGGCACCGAAGGCAGCCTGCGTGGCGGGCCCTGCGCGGGGCCTCCCCCAGATTGGCTCCTGCCCCTCCCCGAGCTGACCCGGTGCCTTGGCTCCCCCGGGTGGCCGCCCCTCCTTGCTGGGCCACGTCTCAGTGGACGGCCTCCCCCAGGAGCTGTTGTTCGGCTCCTCGCAGCCGCCCGGCACTTCCCTCTCGCCCTCGAGGAATACTCGAGGGCTGCCTTTCTTTGGGGCCCCGAGAGTTGGGGAGGCTCCCAGCACGAGGCCTGGGCTTTGTCTCGGGAGGAGCTCGGGTCCTCCAGAGAACGGCAGTTCCCAAAAGGCAGCCCCGCTTTCTGCCCCCCCCCCCCCGGGGCCCCCGCCTGGCCCAGACCCCGGCCCGGACCGTCTGCACTAGGATGGGTGGTGGCTCCGAGCCTCGGAGAGAAGCCTGCTGCGGCCCTGTGTCTCCGCCTTTCCTGCTCCCTGCTTCGGGGATGCTGATGCACAGGGAGGCGTTTTGGTCTTCTTCTTACCCATAAATCCCTGCTAAGGGGTTTGGGGCTGGTTCACAGGCAATTGTCAGCAGCTCCCTCCCTTTTTGTCCCCTTCTCTGGGTGCGTCTTCTAATTGGCCTGAGAGCACAGCTGGCAGTGCTGGTGCCGCCCCTGATGTTCCCTCGCCCTGTTATCCCTCCCCCATTATCCCTCCCCCCCTTATCCCTCGCCCCCTTATCCCTCGCCCTGTTATCCCTCACCCCCTTATCCCTCGCCCCGTTATCCCTCGCCCCCTTATCCCTCACCCCGTTGTCCCTCCCCCGTTATCCCTCGCCCCGTTATCCCTCCCCCATTATCCCTCACCCCGTTATCCCTCACCCCCTTATCCCTCCCCCCGTTATCCCTCGCCCCGTTATCCCTCACCCCCTTATCCCTCCCCCCGTTATCCCTCCCCCCGTTATCCCTCCCCCCATTATCCCTCACCCCCTTATCCCTCCCTCCGTTATCCCTCCCCCCGTTATCCCTCCCCCCATTATCCCTCGCCCCGTTATCCCTCGCCCCGTTATCCCTCCCCCATTATCCCTCACCCCGTTATCCCTCCCCCATTATCCCTCACCCCCTTATCCCTCGCCCTGTTATCCCTCACCCCCTTATCCCTCCCCCCGTTATCCCTCCCCCGTTATCCCTCCCCCCGTTATCCCTCCCCCCGTTATCCCTCGCCCTGCTATTCCTTGCGCTTTCCTCCAGGCTTGGCTGTCCTTGCACGGCTCCTGGGGGGTGAGGGGGGGTGTCAAAGAGCCGTTTGAGCCAGGTCCTCTGGCCGCCCCCGGGTCCCCGAGAAGCTGGTCCGGGTGGAGAACGTTGGCCCTCTGAGCCGCTGGACTCAGTACGATTCTGTTCTTTTTTAAACCAGGAGATCATGGTGGGTTCCGTGTTTCAAGCTGAAATTCCCGTCGGCATCTGTAAATACAAGGAGAACGAGAGAGGTGAGTGGCCGCGGCGGGGCAGCCGCCCAGTAAGTGGTGCAGGTGGCGAGGCCGGATCTGGCCGGCCTGTGTGTGAGATGCGCCGCGGCGGGCACGTTTGGGCCTCGCCGGCCTCGGGAGCAGGACGGCCGGGGGGCTCTGGGCCTCCTCTTCTGCCACGTGGCCCGGAAGCAGTTGGCCGCTGATCGCGCGGGGTCGGCCCTTTCCTCGCTCGTTCCCTGGCGTGGCCTTGTGGGATCGAATCAGAGCTCCAGCGGGGAGCCCTGGCCGAGGCCAGAATCGCCGGGAAGCTGAGGCGCAGCTTTACGCCCTCTCTGGTGTCGCTCACGGCTGCCTCTCCGACCTTCTGGGGGCTCCTGAGCAGGCGCCTGCCTTGCTGAAAGTCTCTTGGCAGCCGCACGTCGGGGATCCCCAAAGCCGGGGGTGCCGGGGGGCTGCCCGGGCTCGCCTGCCCGCGTGACCCTTCTGCAGCGTCCTCGCGGAACCCTGTTTTGCGGCTTGGGGACTCCGTCGGTTGGCACGATTTCGTGTGAGACGGGTTGCGGGCAGGCGGGCACAAGCGAGTCCCCCGACCGCCTCAGCCCCCTTCGGCGCCTCCCTGCGCCACCCTAGGCTCGCCCCACTCCCGGGAGAGCGCAGCCTTGGCTCGCCGCCCGCTGGGGCTCGGGGGCTTCTGCAGCCCGGGCGGCCGCTCCCGCCGTGGACTTTGAGAAGCCCCGAGTCGGGGCCTGCTTTCCCGGCCGCCGCTGTGCTCCGGGCACGAAGCTCGCTCACTCGGTCCGCGCAGGCTCCCGGCCTCCTCTCCCCGCCGCTCACTGCGGGTGTCCGATGGACGTTCTGCCTGGGGATGCCGCGCCGGCCTATCCGGGGCCTCCCAGCCACCGCATCCGTCCAGCCGGTCCCGCCGTCCGTTTGTCCCGAGTCGCTGTCGGTGTCTGCTTTTAACTTCGTTGCTGGGGAGCTCCGGGCTGAGGCCGTCGGGTCGAAGCATTCAGGAAGCCCCGCCGGGGCCCGGCGAGCTTGTCCGAAGAGCCCCAGGCCGCCTGCGGGCCGACGGGCCGCTGTGGCTGCCGAGCCCGGCCTGCCTGCGCCGGCGATCTCGGTGCCCTGACCAGCGCCTCTCGCTGTCCTCCAGCCGTTTCACAGCGTCCTGCCTCGTAGGAAGCAGCGTCGGCGCGGGCCGTCGGCACTCGTCTTGTTAAAGCAGGCCTGCGAGGCCCTTGGGATGGGCCTGCAGCTTCGGGGCAGCCCGGGAGCCTCCCTCCGTGCCTCTGGGCAGGTGGTGATGAAAACGCTCCCGGGCAGGACCCTGGTCCTCCCCGCAGGTGGCAGAGGCCCTCCGGCACGTCACTCGCCCCTCTGCTTCCCCGCGGGCCGCCGGCCCAGTTCTTCCTGGGGCCTCTTCCTCGCTGGCTCGCGTTTCCCTTCCAGCCGTTTCCTTCAGTATTTTTCACTCCAAAATGATTCAACGAGTGACTTGGGTCAGTGACTGTGAGCCGCCGCCTCCCCAGAAGAGGCAGCGACCAGACGGGGTGAAGGGCCCGCCGGGCAAAGGATCCTCCCACGTGCCGTCCCTTTGTGTGGCCCAGGTGCCGGCACACACGCCGGCGTATGCACGGTCCTGTTTGGTTCCATCAAGGCAGAGTCACGTACACAGAATCATCCGCTTCCCTGACCAGGTGGGTTCCAGTGCATGGCCTTCCCACACTGGAACAGCTCCCTGCTCAGTCAGACACGGCCTTTGGGCAGCAGCCCTGGTCCCAGGGGGAGCCAGGCAGGGGCTTCCTCACAAGCCTCCTCTCTGCTTCCCGGGAAGGGCCCGCCATGCTGACGTCTTCGCTTCCTGGACCCAGGACGGCCCTCCTCCCTCCCCTCTGAGCAGCCGAGCAGAACGAGCAAGAGAATGCCTTCGAGGCGCTGTCCTGGAAGGACAGAAACCAGGCGCGGCCATGGGAGCGTCGAGGAAGCGGCCCTCCAACGACTGAGCAGAAGCCTCAAAAGTGGCTGCGCCCTGGCAGGACGGCTCAGCTGACGTGGAGACAGAGGAGGCGGCCCGGGCCCGGGCCCTGCGCCTGCTGTGCTCCTCCTTTCCTCGCCCCCAGCCTGGGCCCAGGAAACTTGGAGGAAAGGGGCCCCCGGAGAAGTGCGGGAGGAGCCGCCTTCGCCCTTGCAGCCTCCCCAGGGTCAGGGATGATTTTGTAGCAGCGGGCGGATGGGGGGAATGAGGGGGTGGAAGCGTCCTGGGGGAGCCATTGGGGAAGGAGCCGAATTGGAGGGGAATGGAAGGCCTCCTGCTCCTTCCCGGGTTCGAGAAGGGAAAGGGCATCCAGAGCAGCCTGGGGAGGCTCAGCCCCCCACCGAAGGCGCTCCGGGGAGTCTGGAGTGGGAGGCGAGGGGCTCGGGCGTGGGCCGCTCGGAGGATGGTTCTGGAGCCCGCCGTGGCGGTTCTTTAAGAGAATCAGTGGTTGTTCCGCGTTTGTGTCTCCCTCATTTAGTATATGAAAATGACGACCAGCTTCTGTGGAACCCGGATTACCTGTTGGAGGATAAAGTGATTGAATTTCTCAATGAAGCGTCCCGACGGACAGGAGACGAGAAAGGGGTGGAAGCGATTCCTGAGGGTTGTCACATCAAAGACAACGAGCAGGTACGTGTCCCGTCCCCGTGCCCTGGCCTTCAGGGCCGCAGCGCCTCGCCGGGCTGGGGGGCTCAACACAGGGAGCAGCCATTCGGCTGGAGCTCGACCGGCACAGGACTAGGACCCGCGCCGAGGCCAGACCTCGAAGCCGGCGCTTTCCCTCCCAGTCCCTGACCGTTCAGACTTGACACCCAAGTCTATCAGGGTGTCAGGAATGTAGAAAATAAATGCAGTCACAGTTGTTAGAGGGGTGGACACGGACGGACAGCTCACCCCAGGAGGGTCGCTGGAGCAGCGAGCGCCAGGAGCTCCCTCTACCAGCTGTCACTCCGGGAGCCACTACACACTCTACTTGTGCACGAGTTAAGTTTTACTGAAAACGTAAAACGGGCAGAACTTCGTAGCTTCCTTTTAGCCCTGCCAGCCAGGAACCTTCACGTCGTTTGTGTGTCTTGCTAAGGCTTCATTCAGGCCTTGGAGAGGGATCTCTGGCATTGTCCACTCCAGGGACCGGCCTGGTAGGCCTGTCCCAGAGGAACCCCTGTGGCTGTGGCCGGAGGCGTCCTCCATGAAGCCCTGCTGACCCTTGGATCCCTGCCGCCTCTGCCCAGGAGCTCTAAAGCTTTGCAGGCAAGCTCACTGGCCTGGGCTTTGCTTTTCGTCCAGGCCTGTTTGTGTCTTGATTTCTCCAGGTCGCAGGGGTCTCTCTCCCCCCCTTCTTACCAGCGCCCTGTTGGCCAGGCTGATGCTGAAGGGAAGTAGAATGAGCATTGAGCAGCTTGCAGCCTTTGTTCTTCTTTTCAATGTTTTTTCAGGCCGTAAGACTTGCCTTCTCTTCCCCTGTTGGAAAACAGAAAGAAAAAGCCCTGTTATGGCACATACAGTTACCCAGAAGCCATCCGCCTTGGCCAGGTCCCCTTGGGGGGATTCATCCTGCCTCTGTCCTTCCCCTCCGTTGGTGCGGCCGGCCGGCATGTCCTCATCCACATCTGTGTGGCGCCTGGTCGTCGTGCTCATTCCAAGTTCCCAGGCCTTTGCCGTTGTTTTCGCCGCCTTGTTCTCTCCGTTCCTACGCCTGGGCCTGGCCAGTGCCTGCCCTTCCTCTCCTCCTTTGCCCCGATTCCTTGGGACTTCCCGGCAGAGGGAGATGTACTTCTGGGCCCCTGCTGTGGCCGTGGCTTCCCTCCTCCGGCCGGTCCAGGAGCCAGCCACTCCCCCTGCCTCTTCCTCCAGACTTCAGGAGATGTTCCATCCTCCCCTTCTGTTTCCATTCTTCTTTCCTCATCAATAGAACAGAGCTGCAGGGCTTCCTGGCCGGTGAGTGCTCCTCGGCCTGCTGGATCAGTGACGCAGAGCTGCCATTTGACCTGTTCACGTTGAAGCCTCACTGGCTGGACCTGGGACCCCTTCTTACCCTGATCCCGGCTGAAATGTACACTTCGGGCCTGCCACCTCCCCAGTGGCCAGACTCTCTCAGTCAAATAAGCTTGTATTAAGTGCCCACGGGAGGCCAGGCCCTGTGCGAAGTGTTGGGGATTCAAGAGGGGCAGAAGGCAGGCCCTGCCCTCCAGGAGCTCTTGGCTAATGCAGACAAGCTCTCTGTGTGTAGATTTTGGTTTGAAGCCCAGGAGTGGTCGGTGGTTGTGGCTGGTTTTGTTCCCTGCCTTCCTTCCTTCACTTTACTGACTGGATGACCCCACTTTCATCTCAGACTGCCAGGGGACCAGAGCCAACCTCCGCTGTTCCAGCACCTCCACAGCAGAGCAGCTGAATTCCTGCCTTGTTTTTACCTAGGTGAACCCTGCCTGGAGTGCAACTCGTTTCCTGGTCTCCAGCCTCTTAGCCTCATATTTCTTGCCCCCCCCCCATTGCCCCTCGGGCCAATCGAGTTGTCATCCTCAGCGTGTCTCCTAACCCCAGCTCTTCAGTGAAGCCCCTGGCGCCTAGGAGCTCTCGCTTGCTGCTCAGTAGGCTACAATGAAATGTACTTTGGCATTTCCGTGCTGCTGTCAACACTGGACTTTCCTATTTCTTTTTCTGAACGAGGGGTCTCTTGTGGGGCCGTCCCAGAGTGGCAGAACAAGAGCCCGTCTTCCCCCACGGTTTGTGGCTTACAGGGCAAGCCTTTGGGGTGCTTTGATCTTCTGTCCCAGATCCTTCACTCTGCTGATTCCCACACAACTGGGTTCGAAAAAGCAGGTCTTTGCTTTCAGAATGAAGATAAGCAGTTGATGGTTTGGGTGGGGATTATCTTGTTTTTATAAGCCAAGAAGATTTTTTTTGTATACCTGAATTAGGAGTTTATCACTAGCACAGTTGGTGCCTGGACAGTGGTGAAGATTGTTGAACAAAGCAAGCTCTAGAACAGGTATCGGCCTGAGTGAAAGAGCCCTGGCATTTCTGTTCCCTACTGGTCACCCCAGGCTTTGTCTTCAAAGACTCTGTAATACAAAGACATGGCCAGGAAGGTAACTTTCTTATTAGGCTTCCAGTCTGGTCCACTCACTCATCTTCCCTTAGATTGACTGAGGAATGGGAAGTGACCTGGGCAGAGGACTTGGGAGATGGTACAAGAATGAAATGGACAAGGCGAAATATTGCAGGGGTGAAATAGACAAGGAGAGATGGTACAGGGGTGAAATGGAGTACAGACGTGAAATGGACAAGGAGACTATAAAAGTGAAATGGACACGGAAACAGTGTAGAGGCAAAATGGACAAGGAGAGCTCAGAGGTGAAATGGACAGGCTTTGGCAACAGTTTGGCTATGGGGGAGAAGGAAGACCGTTATCCAGAATGACTAGGTTTTGAACCTAAGGGAGTGGAAGAATGGCATTACTCTCTACACTTGTAGGCTTTTCCAGAGCCTGAATCCAGTGTGCTGGAGTTTCTGAGGTTTTGCTTAATGCTCCTTGGTCCGCCTCTGTTCCATCTGGTTTTTTTGTTTTGTTTTGTTTTTCTGAATAGTAGTTTTCAATCGTAGTTGCTTTTTTCCCCCTTCTGCTGTTTACTCATGTTTTTCCTTTTCCCCCTGCCTTGTGGGCTGTTCACTTGCTTCTCTGGTTGTTTGCTGACTCTGTGAGTTTGAGCTTTTCTGCCCTCTAGAGGCTTCTTCTCTGTACTGCTGCTATACTGAGTTGGGCTAGTTGGGCTGATCTGCAGAGCTGAATGTGCCCTGGGGGCAAAACATCCCCCAGCAGAGGCCCAAGATGATGGCTGAAGACTGCCACCAGCCTGCGCTCTCCTCCTGCTGCCTCCTTGCCTGCTGTGGCTTCCCATAATTGGGTTTGGAGCCCTTGCCCTGAGGTCCCACAGTTAGCTGGAGTCCCAGTGGGCCTGGAGACCTTCCTTCCTTCTTTCTCTTCCTTAAACCTGAGAATTCAGTCTTCCCTGCACATCTTTTTGAATAGAGCAGGAGAAGTTAGAGATGGCAGATTGGGGCAGGAATGGTCCATTGGAGATTCATTAGCATGCAAAAGGTCATTCGGTTCTAATGAACTGATGAGCTCGCCCAGTGGAAAAGGGTCCAGCAAAGAAGACTCAACAGGAGCAGTCAAATGGGAGACCCAGAGAAGGGTGGCTGGAAAACCAGGCAGAAGAGACTATCTGAGAGGAAAGAGTATGTGGGAAGCCAGACTGCCAGGTGGCGAAGAGGGTGAAAGGAGAAAAGGCGGAGCCTCCGTGGTAGCCTTTTTAGGGAGCGACACTCCGAAAAGCAGACGAGACGGAGGCTGATAGGAGGAGGAATGGGAGATTGAGGGAGGGTTTTCTGTTTCTCCCTTCTGACCTGGAAAAATGACTTGCTATGGGGTTTTTGGATTCCCAAACAGGATTCAATCTAGTGCATTTCTAGATCTGTTTAGAATTTTTTTGGTGAGGAGCTCCCTGTCCTTTTTCTCGCTTCTGGTTTTTTGTTCCTGTCTTGACTGGGCTTTGCGACAATCCTCCCCCTCCCTGTTCCTGAAATGGTTTTGTTTCTCTTTCTGCCTCCCTTGTATTCTGGAGAGCTGCCCCATCCTCTAGGCCTGGCGGTTGCCTGTGGAATTTTAGTCCAGGGGATCGGCCTGCCCTTTCTTGGGCCCGTGAAAGACTTCTGCTCCTCCCCACACACCCGCCTTTCCTCTCCTAGAGCCGGTGGCCGAGAGCCCAAGTCACGCTTCTGCCCAGAGTTCCAGGCGTTTCTCTCTTGGCTAGTTTCTTCTGGTGAGAATCAGGGCCCGAAGGACCAAATGCATCCTTTAGCCCGGCTGCAGCAGGAGGCTTCAGGTGCCTTTGTCGGAAAGGCCGACCGGAGCCGCCCAGATGACCCGAGTGTCCACCGGGCCAGACGGGGAGGCAGCGCGGAGCGCGCCGCTTCTGCCTTCTTGTCGTTGCCTCGGGCTTCCTTTACAAGGTCTGCCCGTCGGCCTGGATGCTGGTCCTCCCCAGGCTCATTTGCCTCCCAGACGTGCCGAGTGGAATTCGGGGACGTTGTCAAGAGCCCCGAAAAGACGGGAGAAGAGCTCTCCGTGCCTCCTTCGCAGACGGCGGGCCCACGCGGGACGTGGCCAGCCGCACAAGCCGTGCGTGTATTCTTCTGGAAGGGAACCCGGAAAGGCGGGATCGGGCCGGAACCAGGGAGCGAAAATGGGTGAAGAAGCCGCGGCGCGCCCCCCACCGCTCCGAAAATGAGCAGAGGCTCTCGCTGGGCCCCGAACCGAAGCAGGACTTCAGGCCACGGAGCCCTCGTTTACTGACGGAAGAGAGCAGCGACGGCGCCGTCCAGGCGTCCCCTGAAACCTACGCCCAGGATGCCGAGCCGCCAAAGCCCGGCGGAAGAGCAGCTTAGGACACCCTCCTGGCCACGCTGGCCAAGCACAGCCGACCAGACAAGGGAGGGCTCTCCGCGCTACCGGGGGGCATTCCCCGGAGGGCTGCCCGGGCCCCTGCCAGCTCCGGCCCGGGTGGCTGGATCCTCTCAGGGATCCTGTGGCGCCAGCACGGTCCGGGCACCCGGAGGGGAGGGCCCTGCTGCGCTGCCAGAGAGCTGGCCCGAGGCGGGGGCTGCAGGCCTGAGAGAACGAAGCCGACCATGCCAGGAAAAACCCAGAGGGGGAGCCGGCCGGAGAGAAGCGGCGGCTCGCCCGGGGCCTCGCAGGCCTCCTTCCCCGGCCCAGAGCTGCCCGTGGTGGCTTGGACACTGGCTGGCTGGGTGACCCCGGCCGGTCCCTTCACCCCTGGCCCAGCCCTTTGCGCCCTTCTGCCCGGAGGGGGAGCCAGGATGGCTGTCACATTGCCTGGGGGTGTGCCAAGCCCCCCAGCCTTTGCTGCTCGCAGGCCGGCCCCCTCACACTTTCTCTCTTGCAGGCTCTCTACGAATTGGTGAAATGCAGCTTCGACACGGAAGAGGCCCTGCGGAGGCTGCGCTTCAACGTGAAGGCGGCTCGAGGTCAGTCCAGCGGGAGGGCGGCCGGGGGGGGAGGAAGGGGCTTCTCCTTCCATCCTGCCTCCCGGGGGCTCTCCTGGGCACTGGGGGTGTGGGGACCCTGAATGGGGGGGAGCCTCAGGCACCCCTCCATCCCCCCCCAAGAGCAGCTGGTACACAGGGACTCCCTGGACCCCCGGCCTGGCCTCTCCACGAACCATGTGACCAAGACGGAGGACAAAGTGGGCCTCTCAGCTTTGGGAGCCGAGCTTTCCTCTATCATTTAAGCCTTCCCTTCTATCATGGAATCACGGCTGTGTCTGGGTTCCAAGCCAGAAGAGCAGTCAGGCCTGGGCAGTGGGGTGATGGGACTTGTCCAGGGTCACCCAGCTAGGATGTCTCTGAGGCTGAATTTGAACCCAGGACCTCCCCCCATTAAACTTGGCTTTCAATCCACTGAGCCACCTCACTGCCCCCACCAAACTCTCCTTACTGGGAACCAAAACCCCACAAGTTGGTTTGGCTGGCTCGAGTTTGTGGTCCACTAAGACACACAGATCTTTTTTGTGGACAGTGGGCAGGCTCACTGTGGGGCATCCCCCGTGTGGCCCCCCTTGTCCCGTGGCCACAGGTGGCCCCACAGGAGTCCGAGGGCTCTCGCCGGCCTCTGCGCCCTCTCACACGCTTCCCTCTCGCAGAGGAGCTCTCCGTCTGGACCGAGGAAGAGTGCCGGAACTTCGAGCAAGGGCTCAAGGCGTACGGGAAGGATTTCCACCTCATCCAGGCTAACAAGGTGAGCGCCGAGCGCTCGGCCCAGAGCCGAATGTGCCTTCAGGACCCAGGCGCGTCCTCGAGGTGGGGGGGCTGACGGGAGCCCCCGCCGGGGCCTGACCCCCCCCCCCCCCCCGTGTGCTTGCAGGTGCGCACGAGGTCCGTCGGCGAGTGCGTCGCCTTCTACTACATGTGGAAGAAGTCGGAGCGCTACGACTTCTTCGCCCAGCAGACGCGCTTCGGGAAGAAGAAGTACAACCTGCACCCCGGCGTGACGTGAGTCCTGCCCGCCTCCCCTCCCCCACGCGCACGCTCGCACGGGCAGCGGCCACGGGCAGCTGGACGCTGACCTGGAGCTTTGGAGAGGGGAGGCGTGGCGGCCGGAGCCGGTCAGCCTCCAGAGGCGACTCCTCGAGGGAGAGGCTGCGGCCGGCGGCCCAGAGACCGTGTTCCCTCATGGTGCCCCCGGCTGCCCTCGGCCTGGCTCGCGCTTGCGCCAGCTGCCGCCGGGGTCTCGCCCGGAACCCTAAACACGTGTCTAGTCTGCCAGGAAATCCGCCCCCCCGCGTCTGCTTTGGCCCCCAACGCCGGCTGCTCCCCCAAATGCCTGCAGTGGGGACCCCCCCCCTGAAGAGCAGGTGACGTGTGGCAGCTCTGCGAACACGTAGGCTGCACAACAGGACTGCTGTGGGCTGAACTTTCTGTGGGGGCTTTGTGAGGGCAGGCTCGGGCCCCCGGGTGGGGGGGGGACCCGGCTGACGCCCCACAGTCATTCCTCAGAGGCCCCGGGGCCGGCTTCTGGGAAGGCCCAGCATTGGCGGTCCTGCTCATTGGGCAGCACTTCCCTGCCTCCTCCGTCCTCCCAGGGGGGTCTCCTCCGCCAGCAGAAACGGCCACAAGCCCTGGATGCTGACCCCGTGCGTCCAGGTCTGCCCCGGGGACGCTGCTGGCCCTCCGTTGGCCTGCCCAGCTCTTGCTACGGGCCGAACCTCCGGTCATACGGTCAGCAGGGCCCCCCAGGAGTCCCTCTGTCCCCCTTGAGGGCCTGCCCAGTGTTGGGCCTTTTCTGCATTTCTTGGCCTTTTTTCCTGTGACGGCACCGCGTGTCAGGGTCTCAGGCCGGCCTCGAGAGCGACTCTGGACCCTCTTCTGGGCTGTGGTCTTCGTGTCTCGTCTGTGCGGCCGGCCGTGCTCTCCCTCGGAGCCTTTGCTCTCGCCCTAAAGCCGCCTGCTTTGGCCATAGGAGATCTCTGTTCCTCTGGCCTCCCCCTTCTCTTCAGGCCGTAGAGGACTGGGTGGGCCCCCAGGACCATGGCAAGACCCAGGATGGACGCCCAGAGGCCGCCGGGTCATCGGCCGCCCTCGGTCCCTTCAGGGTGCTGGAGAGCTACTGAGAAACAGAGATGCCCTGGCAGAAGGTCTTTCCGACCTTCCTTTCCTGGCCAGCTCAACGAAGGAGGCTCGCGTCACACTGGCCGAGCCACCTGGCCTCTGTCTGCCTCAGTTTCCTCAGTTGTAAAAGGGAGATGATGATGGCATCTGCCTCATCGTCACTCCTGCCCCTTCTCCCTTGGAGACAGCTGAGTGAAATCCTTCTATTGGTCTGACTCCGGCCAGGCTCCCCGGCCAGTCTTTGGGACCCCGTCCCTGGACCAGTGTGTGGCTCCTTGTTATCCGGCATGTGCATGCTCACCCCCCAACAATGGGAAGACGGGCAAGACCCCCTTTCTAATGGGGAGACCATGAGGCTCAGGGAGCTCAGAGGACTTGCCTATGGCCCCCCACAAGGAGTGTCTAAAGTGGGATTCAGACTCGGCTCCTCCAGCTGCTTCCACACGGCCTCTTTGGTGCTCCTGACTCTGTCTTCTAGGGCTGAGTGGAGCCAAGACCCATTTTTGTTTGGCCCGAGGACCCTTCAGAGGCCTGAAGACATCTGTCGTCGCTGCCTCCTCCAGGTCCCCAGTCTAGCTTCTGACCCAGCAGCAAAGCTGTCCCCATCCTCACTGGCGTCCTCTGGACACGCTCAGGAGCCTTCCCGAAGGGTTTGTCCAGACCAGAGGCCAGAGAGACCTGCACCTAAGCTTAGCCATCACGCGTGTGGAGCCGATGTTCTTTTCCTCCAAATATAGAGCCTGCACTGATGCCTATTAAATCCCTCCACAGACATTTGATCTGGTATTCTAGCCTGTTGGGTTCCTTTTGGATCCTGACCGTCCTATGATGGGTCGGCTCTCCCTTCTGGTTGCAGTGACCCATCGAGCAGGCGGGCAGCTTGGTTTTGGTCCTGACTCCTTGGGCTGCCCACTTGAGCCTTCGGGTCCTTCTCCAAGTCATCGTGTTAGTGCCTCAAGTGCAACCCGGAGGATTACGGGGAAACCAGGGACGGTCAGAGAGCTGCTGTGTTCCTCGCCCCTGACTAACCTGAATACACAAGAAGGCCTGGTGTTCCCCTCGGTCTTGGTGGCCCTTCTTGGCTCTTGTGTGGAAACAGCAAGATTTTGTCCATTCTGTAACAAACAACAGGCAGTGCCTGAGCTGGCCTACGTCTACACTGCCACCAAGGGGCAGCCCGAGTACAGGGCAGAAGGAAGGGACCCCTTCTCCTTCTTTTCTTGCTTATTTTTTAGTTTTATTTTTAAATATTTTTCTCTGGTTGCATGATTTGTTTCTCTCCCTTCCCTCTCCCCTCCCCACTCCCAGAGCTGACAAGCAATTCCCTGGGTAATGCATGGGTTATCACTCAATTCCTATTTCCATATTGTTCACTTTTGTAACAGATGATCCTTTAAAAACCAAAACCCCCAATCTTGTACCTACATAAACAAGTTATCAATCATGTTTTCCTTCTGCATTTCTGCTCCCACAGTTCTTTCTCTGGAGGTGGATACATTCTTTCTTATAAGTCCCTCAGAATTGTCTTGGCTCATCGCATTGTTGCTAGTAGGGAAGTCAGTTACATTCAATTGTGCTACAATGTCTTTCTGGTTCTGCTCCTTTCACTCTGGATCAATTTCTGGAGGTCTTTCCAGTTCACATGGAATTCCTCCAGGTCATCATTCCTTTCAGCACAATAGTATTCCATCCCCATCACATATCACAATTTGTTCAGTCACTTCCTAATCGAAGGACACTCCCTCATGTTCCAATTTTTTGCCACTACAAAGAACACAGCTATAAATATTTTTGTGCAAGTACTTTTCTTTATTATCTCTTTGGGGTACAAACCCAGCAGTGCTATGGCTGGATCAAAGGGCAAGTATTCTTTTATAGCCTTTTGGGTATTGTTCCAAATTGCCTTCCAGAGTGGTTGGACCAATTCACAACTCCACCAGCAATGTATTCGTGTCCCAATTTTGCCACATCCCCTCCAACATTATCACTTTCCTTTTCTGTCATATTGGCCAGTCTGCTAGGTGTGAGGCAGTACCTCAGAATTGTTTAAATTTGCATTTCTCTAATCAGGAGGGATTTAGAGCTTTTTCATGTGCTTATTGATAGTTTTTATTTCTTTATCTGAAAACTGTCTATTCCTGTCCCTTGCCTATTGGGGAATAACTTGATTTCTTATGAATTTGACCTAGTTCTTTGTATGGTTGAGAAATTAGGCCTTTGTCAGAGAAATTTCTTATAAAAGTTTTTTTCCCGTTTGTCACTTCCCTTAATTTTGGTTGCATTGGTTTTGTTTGTACAAAACCTTTTAATTTCATGTGATCAAAATGATTTACTTTGTATCTTTTAATGTTTTCTCTCTCTTGCTTAGTCTTAAATTCTTCCCTTCCCCATAGATCTGATAGATATACTATTCTCTGTTCACCTAATTATATCACTCCTTATGTTCATGTCGTTCACCCATTCTGAATTTATCTTGGTGTAGGGTATAAGATGCTGATCTAAATCGACTCTCTCTGATACTGTTTTCCAATTTTCCCAGCAGTTTTTGTCTAATAGTTCTTGTCCCCGAAGTTGTCTTTGGGTTTATCAAACACTAGCTTGAAGTCATTTACCCCAGGTCTATTCCATTGATCCTCCCTTCTGGCACTGCCAGGACTCCATCCTTCACACTTTTTTCATCATTTCCCTTGATTCTCGATCATTTGTTCTTCCAGATGAACTTTGTTATCTTTTTTTTTCTTATTCTATCAAATAGTTTCTTGGTGGTTTGATAGGTATGACACTGACTAAGGAAATTAGTTTAGGTAGAATCGTCCTTTTTATTAGCTCGTCCTACCCATGAGCAATTGATGGTTTTCCAGTTGGTGGATCTAGTTTTATTCGTGTTTTGTGGCTGTGTTCATGTCTTGGGGAACGGATCCCCAGATACTTTATATTGTCCAGACTGATGTTCAGTGGAGTTTCTCGTTCTACCTCCTGCTGCTGAGTTGTGTTGGAAATAGAAGTGCTGGTGATTCACGTGGGTCTGTTTTGTGCCGACACTTTGCCCAAGTTACCGATTCTTTGCACGAGCCTTTTAGTTGATTTTCCCAGATTCCCCACATATTCCATCATCTGCCTAGAGCGACCGTGGAGTCTCCCCACCGCCTGCTTTCATCCCATCAACAAGGGCCCCTCCGGGGGCTGAGAGAGCGGGGATGGGGGCAGCGGGGCGGGGAGCTCGAGGGCCGGCCGGCGGGCTGCCTGGCTTGCGGGGTTTTCCCATCTTCAGGGCCGTAGGAATGTGAACCGTCGTCCCCTCTCGAAGGGCCGAGCTTCGCGGGGCCCCGCCGAGCCGCCTCCTCTTTGCCCCCCTTCCCGTGCCTGTCTCGGGCCTGCTGTGGGCCCTTTCTCCCTCTGCCTGCGGGTACAGCGTGCCCGGCCCTCCTCAGCTTCTCCCTAACGCAGGACGTTGTGCTTGGGCTTTGGGACCCGGCGGTTGCCGCCGTCCTCCACGTAGCTCGCCTGGGTCACGTGGCCGGGGGTTGCTTCTAGGAAGGCGCTCCCCGGAGCCTCGCACACGCTTCTTCTGACGAGGCTGAAGGAGTCCTAACCGTTGTGTTTCCCTTTTAAGGGACTACATGGACCGGCTCTTGGACGAGAGCGAAAGCGCCGCCTCCAGCCGGGCTCCGTCCCCCCCTCCGACCGCCTCCAACAGCAGCACCAGCCAGTCGGAGAAGGAGGACGGCGTGAGTAACAGCACTCAGAACGGTAAGCTGCCCCGCCGGGGGCCCCTCGGACCCGGACCGGCCGCCTGCCCTGCCCTGCCCCGCTCCGGGTGGTCGCTTTCATTTCGTAGCAGAACAACTTGTGGTGGGAAGTGCTGGGGGGACCCTCGTTTCTGCTCTCCCTCTGGCCAGACCCGGGCCGCAGGCGTGCGCCGCGGTCAGTTTTCAGGCCACGGTGACCTCGAATGACCGCTCGCGCGGGCTTCCTTCCTCAGGCATCGCCTCCAACGGGCCCAGCGAGGCGTCCGCCAAGGATGACCTGAAGGCCGACGGGCTGCACCTCAACGGGCCCAGCGGGGCGAGCAAGAAGGCCGGCCACGCCGACGCGGACACCAACGGCTACGAGGCGGACCCCCCGCCCGGCGGCGAGGCCAAGGTGGCTCACGTGACCCCCAAGAGCGAGAGCTACTTCGAGGACAAGAGCGAGCGGCCGGCCAAGCGGCGCAGGGTGAGCAGCAACGGCAAGGAGAGCCCGGCCGCCGCCGACTTCTTCCAGGAGGCCAACTCGCACGGCAAGTTGGAGGAACTGGAGAGTTTCGATGACTGAGCGGGAGGCCGCTCTGGCCGTGGCGAGGAGACGCTCCTGGTGCGACGACAATTTTCAGGGTTGACGGGTTCCCTTCAGCGGACGTCCTCGGTGCGCTCAGCTGCCGTCTGGCGTGTTCAGTGGGATTTTCATTTCGGGGACGGTTTGTATTCCTGCCTTTCGCGGAATTTTTTACTTCCACTCTTTTAAAGACCCTTTTAACGATCGGCCGACGGAGACGTCCCGGGCAGAAGGCGGCGGCTGCACGTCCACCTCGCCGCAGGCCCGGCCGCATTTTACTCCCAACCCCCTGAGTCCGCGCTTGCGGTTTGCTGGGAAGCGGGGCGCGGGGGAGGCTGGTTTGTGCTTCACTCGGAGGATCTTCTGCTTCACACCAGCTTTTCTGCTGCTTGTTTTTGGTTTTGTTTCTGGTTTTTTCCCCCTTTTTTTGTCTAGTAGACCAGAAAGTAGCCACGACCGTTTGTCTCTCCAGACCAATTGGGTGTCATCCCTGAGGAAACCCCGCTGAATCCTGAAAGTTACGCTAGCATGGTTTTTTATATAGAGAAGTTAAAAATAAACCAAGTCAGGTTTGTGTATGTACAATTGTTGACATCAGTGATGTCTTTCATATTCTTATCTGGGCCTAAGAAATACATGCTGTATTTTTCCAGATTCTTTGTAGCCTTTGGAAGATTTTTACAGAACTACGTCTTGACTGAGCTGTCCTTTCTTAAACAAAAGCTTGTATAATTTTCTTAACTTGTACAGTTGGTAAACTTTTATGAGAAGAGTTGATATTCGGAGTCTGTCCGCTTCCTTTTATTTTGCTAAAGTCTTTTTCTAATGAATTTTTAAGTGTTTGTGGGCTCTCCGAGTCACCCTTTCCTCTCCGGCGGCGAGAGGTTCACCCAGAGAATGGCGGGCTCCCGACCCCCGCGGACAAACCGCGCCTGCCGAATCCTGGCGCGATGCATGACGACGCTCGGGTGGGCCGCACAGACTTTTGCATTCGGCGCGTCTTCGTTCCTTTTGGCAGCCAGCGCAAGGGCTTCTCTCGAGCGGAAGGCGTTGGCCAGAGTCCACTCGGTGGTTTTCCTGCACATATCGGAAGGGCCCGCTTTGCATTGAGAAGCGCGGAGGGAACGGGAGCAGCCGCTTCTGCCGGAGGGAAGGCGGCGCTCGGGCCGCGGAAGGGCGGCGGAGGAGGCTTCCTCGGAGCGCCCGGCGTCGGCCCGAAGGAGCGGGCTTGCTCGGTGGAGTCTCGGGCAGCCCCGACGGTCTAGATAGGCTGCTGCTCGGTATGGCGCAGAGGGACGCCCCGCGGGGGCCGGACAACCCAGGGCTCCCCGCCCGCCACCCCCCGAGGAGGAGGATGCTTCTGGGCCTACGGAAGAGCTCCGGGCCGTCCCGGCGGCTTCTCTTTCTCCGCCCCAGCACAGTGTTAAAGCCATTGTAGACCGTTTTCCTTTCCCGCGGCGGACCTTGCCGGAGCTTCCCTAGTCTGAGTGGTGGTGTGTGTGCAGGACAGACCTTCGGGGGCCCCGATCCTCGGGAGCGGCAGTAGCTTTAGAAGGGGTCGCGAGCCGTCGTCTTCGTCAAGTCCAAAGTGTCCCAGCTTCGTATCAAAGATGGTCTAGAGAGGGTCCAAGCGAAGGGCGGCGCCGCATCAGAGAGCAGCGCAGAGGAGAGCCTGCGAGCGGACGGCCGGGGGGCAGCTCCTCCCCGAGGGGCCTCGCCCTGCGGGTCCCTCTTGGCCTGCGGCCGCTCTGCTCGAGGTCATTGCACTATTAGTACTTTAAGATTTAGTCACGTCATGATTTAATTTGCCTGCCTAAACCCCGCCGGACCCAGGAGCAGGTCCCCGTGGTATGGCGCGCCGTCCGGGCCAACACGGACTGCCCGCGAGATCTTTCCCGTGTCGCAGAATCAGAAATTGGGTTCAGCAGCAGCCTTTGGCGCGCTGTAAGACCGATCCGAAGGCGGATTTGACAGATGAGGCATTCCAGAATGATGGGTTACATTTGCATAGTAATTTTGCACTGTAAGTAATTCCTGGTTCTCTCCCCAATCCCTGTCTGCAATTCTGAAAAAGCTTATTAAAATATTTTTTTAAACATGTCTTTATGTTCAAATTCTGTGAGTCCCTCCAGGGTTTTCCTTATGGACGTCGCGGTGCCGAGAGCCGGCCGGCCGGCCCCTGCTTCTTAGGGGGTTCTCTCTGCGCCCGGTGCCCGGAAGAGCCCTTCGGGGGGCTGCAGCTCCTCTGTGGGGCTTCAGGGACACTCTTCATTTGGAGTAGAGCCCATATTGGTTCTAAGGCAGAGCACCGAGAAGCGCGGCTCCATGAGCATTAAGTGACTTGCCCCGCGTCCCCCAGCTGGGAAGTGGCTGAGGCCAGCCCTTGAACCCAGGCCAGCTGCCCCTTTGGAGCTCATTTGTAAAGTTCTCTCCCCTCCCCTCTCCTCGCCATTTCTTAACCCATTTCCCAGTGCCTCTTAGAGTTCCAATAAGGGAAGAGAAGCCCCAGCAGAGCCGGGGGGAACTCGAGACTTTGGGGAGGACAGCTGAGATTTGGGGGCCTTACCTTGGGGGGGGGGTCAGGACGACCTCAGCCTGGGCGTCTGCAATAGGAACCACCCAGTGGGCCGGGCCAGGCCCCTGAAGCTAAGCATCCCTCAGACTTGGCCCAGTGCGGGCAGGCAGGTAGCCTCATTGTGACCACCCTGCTCCCATTTGGAAGATCTCCACTTGGCGGGGCCAGTTCCTCCGGATTCCTGCTGTGGCTCTGGACTGCTCTCAGAGGCCAGCCACGTGTGCTGCCTGCCCCCATGGCAAAATACCAAAAGCTGGCCCCTTCTCTTCTCCAGCCCCCCACGGTCCCCTTCTCTTCTCCAGCCCCCCCAAGGCCCCCTTCTCATATACAGCCCCCCAAGGTACCCTTCTCCAGCCCCCCAAGGCCCCCTTCTCATATACAGCCCCCCATGGTCCCCTTCTCATATACAGCCCCCCATGGTCCCCTTTCCCCAGCCCCCCAAGGCCCCCTTCTCTTCTCCAGCCCCCCATGGTCCCCTTCTCTTCTCCAGCCCCCCATGGTCCCCTTCTCATATACAGCCCCCCATGGTCCCCTTCCCCAGCCCCCCAAGGCCCCCTTCTCTTCTCCAGCCCCCCACGGTCCCCTTCTCTTCTCCAGCCCCCCATGGTCCCCTTCTCATATACAGCCCCCCATGGTCCCCTTCCCCAGCCCCCCAAGGCCCCCTTCTCATATACAGCCCCCCAAGGTACCCTTCTCCAGCCCCCCAAGGCCCCCTTCTCATATACAGCCCCCCATGGTCCCCTTCTTTTCTCCAGCCCCCCATGGTCCCCTTCTCATATACAGCCCCCCATGGTCCCCTTCCCCAGCCCCCCAAGGCCCCCTTCTCTTCTCCAGCCCCCCATGGTCCCCTTCTCCTCCAGCCCCCCAAGCCCCCTTCTCTTCTCCAACCCCCCAAGGTCCCCTTCTCATATATAGCCCCCCAAGGCCCCCTTATCTTCTCCAGCCCCCTATGGTCCCCTTCTCATATACAGCCCCCCCAAGGCCCCCTTCTCTTCTCCAGCCCCTCATGGTCCCCTTCTCATATACAGCCCCTCATGGTCCCCTTCTCTTCTCCAGCCCCCCAAGCCCCCTTCTCTTCTCCAGCCCCCCATGGTCCCCTTCTCATATACAGCCCCCCAAGGTCCCCTTCTCCAGCCCCCCAAGGCCCCCTTCTCTTCTCCAGCCCCCAAGGCCCCCTTCCCTTCTCCAGCCCCTCATGGTCCCCTTCTCATATACAGCCCCCCATGGTCCCCTTCTCTTCTCCAGCCCCCCAAGCCCCCTTCTCTTCTCCAGCCCCCCATGGTCCCCTTCTCATATACAGCCCCCCAAGGTCCCCTTCTCCAGCCCCCCAAGGCCCCCTTCTCTTCTCCAGCCCCCAAGGCCCCCTTCCCTTCTCCAGCCCCCCAAGGCCTCCTTCTCCAGCCCCCCAGGGCTGGGCTCACTGACCCTTTGCTCCCCCTCAAAGAGCTGAAGTCAGTTTTTGAGACTTCAAAGGGAACAGAAGTTAGACGTGAGGGTGGATTCCCTGAGTAAAAGCAGTAAAAAGGCTGGCCAAGTCCTGGAATCGAGGTGGGAAACATGCTGGAGAGTCCATCTGAGAAGCACCTGAGAAGTGGGGAGGCCCTCCAGGTACCCCACCCCAGGGAATAGGGCAGGTAGGGATGCTTGAGAGGAGTTGGAGGGCTTCTTCTAACTCACTCTTGGGGCTTGGGGAGAAGGCTCAGAGCCCTGCCATGATGAGGGCCGAAGACGAGAGAGCTGTGCCCCGCTGGATCGCTGATGTGTGGCTCCCGGCTCTGCCTCTTACTACCCTGTGACTTTGGAGCCACCTAACCTTAGAGGCTGGCCCTGGGCTGGGCTGTGGGAGCACCAGGGTTCATGTCCAGCCTCAGACTTTCCAGCTGGGTGACCCCAGGGCACAGTGCTCCTCGGCTCTAAAATGGGCATCCCAGCGTTCACGATCTTTCAGCATCACCCGCCTGCCCTGCTGTACCCTTTGTACTAAACTTGGCAAATACTTCCTCGAGTGGTTGTGAGGCCCAGTGCTGGGCACATAGGAAGCACTAAATAAATACTAGCAGGGCCACCTTGGAGGTCTGGGTCATCCAAACTCACTGCTCCTGCCAGATACCAGAAGCTTGGAGATCTCTAAGCCCCTGCAGCTCCGGAAGGTGGGTTCCCCTTTCAGCAGGTATTCAGAAAAAGGCCCTTTTCCCAGTTCTGCCCCACTGCCAGTTAGCTCCGAGGTGCCAGGGCAAGGTTGAGGGAAAACCCAAACTGGGGGGAGCTTGTGCTGCCTGCTGGCCCTGAAGCTGGTGACCCCCCCTGCCCCACGGTGCCCCCCAGCAGCAGGCACTTAAGGTTGCTCTGATGCCCCTATTATGCCCCCCAAAACAAGCCCCCCCCAAAGTGCCAGATGGAGCCTCCGGGTTTCCTGGGCCCTCTACCAGCCCGCTCCTATCCTAATATGTCAGGAAGCTTCTGGCTGCCACTCGAGTTTAAAAACTGAAATTGTTTCCCTTCTGGTTGCCGCTGGAGGCTTTTAGAAAAACTCCTACCCGTGTGCCCTCTTCTTGGCAGCACACATTTAGGCTCAAATTCCCACTCAGTTGCTTAGCCCGGGGAATTTCAGAATGAAAAGAAACCTTTAAAGTTTATCAGAAAGAGGTCTACACACACCTGGGAAAAATCAAATGTCTTCAGAACAAGAAAAATTAAAAAGAGACCCTTTCATTTAAGGAATGGAAAAACAGGCTGACGTGAGACTGGTAAACAGGGAAATGTATGGAAATAGAATTGTTTTCCAAGTTTCCCAATCCCTCCATCATCACTCCCACTAGTGGTTTGCCCACCTGCTGCTAGGAGGACATGCTCTGGGTGCTAAAGATGCTCCAGATCCACGGTTCTGGCACTACACTGGTGGGCACTGCACAGAAAAGAGTGGCACAGGATGGGCTATGCCTCTCCATCTCAGCTGGCACCATAACAGACGGGCCAGTGGCTGACCCTGAAGGTCTCCCCAAAGCACCCTGGGAGCTGGTCCCCCCATTCAGAGGGCTTCCCAACAAACTTCACTGGGGGGTTGCTGCTTGTCAGCCTCTGGCTCCCATCTCCACCTGTCTCCTCCCACTTTTCAGGTCTGTAATCAAATCATCCAATTAATAAGGCTATTACTACCATAAAGGTGTGTTAATCAACTCCTTTGTGACTCTACTTACCATTCCTGTAGCTCCCAAACCCATCCCTCTACCCTAAACTACCCTCCATGTGTCAGTTCTTGCACTAGCGGGCAATAGCAACTCCTGTGTATTTGTATCGCCCTAGCATAGAGCTTAGATGTGTAACCTCTTCACAAATGACCTTTCATTCATCCATTTGGGATGGGGGTGGACAGAATCCTCTGGGAAGTGGGATTCCCCCTTCAGGTATCCCTCGTACAGAATGTGAGCTCACTGAGGACAGGGACCGGATTTTACTCTCCCCCACATGGTGCTCTGCACACAGAAGGTGCTTCATAAATCCTGTGGGGCACAGGACCAGAGTGGGAAGTGGAAAAGGCCCCAGAGATCATTTTTCTTAACTTCATCAAGAAAGAAGAGGAGGCAGGAGAGAGATCAGCCCAGGCTGGCCAGACAGAAGTTCACAAAGCCAGAATGCCCAGGCTGAATTGTGAGGCACTTTTGCTGCTCAGATCTCAGAGGATGACAGAGTAGTCAAAGCAAAGGCCCCTGGGGAGGCACAACCGGCCTCAGTGCCTTCCACCCTATTGGAGGGGGCTCTCTAGTCCCAGCCCATCCTTTCACAGAGGCTCAGGAAGCCTCTTGACCAAGACATATAGAGCAAGATGAAAAGGTCCAGTCTGGACCACGTCTTACCAAAAAGTGTAAACCCATTAAATGCCATGAGATTGCCAAGGGAGGGAAAAGAGGGGAGACCTCCCAGGCTTATCCAACCCAACACACCCAGTTGGGTGCAGTCAAAGGTAGGACTGAACCCCAGGATCCTCGCTGCATGTACCGTAGCTCAGAAGGAAGGGGAAGGAAAGGAGGAACCAGAGGGAGAAAAGCAGAACCATGGAGAGGATGTAAGGATAATATTAGAAAGTAAGTCTTGTTTTATTACTTTAGGGATAAGAAGTGAAGTGGCTGCTTGAGAAAAGACCTGGAGTTGGAAGCAGAGCTGAGAGAGCGTGTTGATTTCAACTGCTGAAAGCTACAACCATTTTTCTGTGTCAGTTACTCCCTCTGGCAGTTGGTAGAGACACTCGGAGACTCTCAGGGCTGGAGGAGGGAACATCTTTGCCCCTCTCTCTGTCTGAGGGAAAGACCTGCAGGAGCTCAGTGTTTTCCTTTCCCAACTTGGGAAAGGCTAGTGACTATCTATTGTGGTTTTATAGATTGGTTTATAGCTGAGAAGACCAAAGAAGAACTTGGTCTTTGGTTTGGACTCTGAGTCTGTTAAGACACAGAGTCCTAACTGGATTCTTGTTGAGACTCAGCCAGTTAGCCTTTGCCAGTAATCATTTGCAGGCAAAGTTAAGATTTATAAGAATATTAGTGTTATCCAGATTGATTGCTTACCATCTCCAGGAAGGGGGAGGGAAAGGAAGGAGAGAGGCAATTTGGATCATATAACTTGAGAAAGCTTATGTGGAAAATATATGAAAATAAAATATCTTTACCAAAAAAAAAAAGAATATTAGTGTTAGTTTTTATTTAGATAGTATAAATTTGGGTTAGTCTGATCAGGGAGGATTAGGGTAGCCTGTGAAACACAGAAGAAGTGGTTCCTTGCAGAACCAGGGAGTTTATTTGGGTGGGTTTAGAATCCTGTAGAATTAGAAATCCTTTATTTATCTTTATATATTTCAATAAATATTTTATGTTTATAATAAGAGGCTCTTTAGCATCCTTGCACCTGGCCCTGAAGGGAAGTTCACATTTGGGCTTCACTTCATCACTGAGGATACTTCTGATTTCCTCTATCAAAAGTATCTGAACAGTTTAAACTTGATTGGAGAGTAAAGCAGCTTTGAAAAGTGTTGAACCTATATTGGGACAGTTTTTCCATCAACATTTTTTCCTTTATATAGCTTGCAAATTTATTTTTACAGTTTGTTGAGATAAATAGGACAAAGAACCTAACTGTCTGATTTTAAGGGTTCAGTTGTCAATTTGGGCAGTTGAAACCATTGTCTCAGCAAGGGGTCTGTGGTAGCAGCTAGAGGTGAGCTGTGGTAACAGTGAGCTGAACTCTAGTTGGCTACAGTCAACTTGATACAAAGACTCTGTACTCTCAGAAAACCTGGTGAATTAGCTACACAGATTCACCATGGGATTTTCTCTGTTAGATATGGCTTCTCTCATTTTCACTATTGTACCAGAATATGTACAAAATGTAATTGCCTGTGACTTTCTAATGCCAGTACTCTCACTGACACTCCTACAACTAATCTCTTATGTCCCTGTGCTACTATTATTTATCATGTACTTTTACATGATGATCAAATCTTTGGCAGTTGTATTTAAACATTTAAAAGCAAGCATCAAGCAAGCTACTGAAAAATGTGATCTAATTTTAAAAGTGAACTATCTAGAGACTAAACTAGATAGAATGCAAACTCAAAATAAGGAATTACTCAAGACAAAAGGGACAATGGCAGAAACTAAAGACCATGACACAACTAAATTAGAGGGTGCAACTAATTCAGATAAACCAACTAAATTAGAAATGGAACTGAAGCATTAGAATGCAAACCAGCTCATATGTTTCCTCTAAGAGAGGTACTCATAGTGTCCCAGAGCATGGTATAGTGAATCTCATGTGCCACAAAAAGTGTATACAGGCTGATAAAGACAGTTTTAAGAAAAATACTCCATCATATGAAGAACCCATGGGTCTTGTAAAGCAGTTCAAGCATTTAGTTAAGCTTTACAATCCTTATTATGTGGACTTTGACATCCTTATGGATCAATTATTCAGGATGCAATTATCTTCCCTATCTCTTTTAACTAGATCTATTTTTATTTTGGTTTTGTCAGATATCATGATTGCGACTCCTGCTTTCTTTTTATCAGTTGATGCCCAATAGATTTGGCTTCATCCTCTTACTTTTACCCTATGAGTGTCTACCTTCTTCATGTGTGCTTCTTGTAGACAGCATATGGTAGGGTTTTGGTTTCTAATCCACTCTGCTATTCACTTGTGTTTTATGGGTGAGTTCATTCCATTCACATTCAGAGTTATGATTACCAGCTGTGTATTTCCCAGCATCTTGATTTTTACTCCTAGTCCTGCCTTTTCTTCTTTCACGATTTCCTTCTACACCAATGTTTTGTTTTTAATTAGTCCCCCTAATTCCTACCCTTATTTTACTTCCCTTTCCACCCCCCCTTTTATTCCCCTCTTATTTTCTTTACAGTCTTTTTAAACTACCCCCTACCCTCTCCCTCCCTTGAACTGCTTCCTTCCCCACCAATCCATTTGTTACCCTTCTACTTCCCTATAGGGTGCAAATCAATTCTCTGCCCCAATGTATTTGATTGTTTTTCCCTCTGAGTCAATTTCAATGCTTGTAAGAGTTTAGTATTTCCTGTCTCCAACCTCTTTACCCTTCCAGTGTTTTGATGTTCTCCCCCCACCCACCATAAACTTCTTTGTGACATAAATTTACCCCCTTTTCTTTTCCCATTTCTTTTAGTATTAACCTCTTTTTTAGCTTTCATTGTAGATATATATACACACACGTATATGTATATATGCATACATATATATCTATATACATATTTATATCTTGTCATTTCATCCTATACAGTTTATCACTGTTCCCTCTAAGTGTAATTTTTCTAGCTGCTCAGGTGATAAAAACAATTTTTAAGAGTTACCAATGACCTCTTTTCTTATAGGGATACATATCATTTTAACTTATTGGGTCTCTTAAAAAAAAGTTGTGGGTTTTTTTGTTTTGTTTTGTTTTTCTTTTTTCCCTCTATCTTAATTACCTTTTGATGATTCTCTTGAGTTCTGTGCTTGGACATCAAATTTTCTGTTCAGGCCTGGTCCTTTCTTTACAAATTCTTGGAATTCTTTTATTTTGTTAAATGATCATACTTTCCCCTGTAAGAATATAGTCACATTTTGCTGGGTAGTTGATTTGTGGTTGTAGACCTAGTTGTCTTGCTTTCTGGAATATCATATTCCATGCCTTTCCATCCTTCAGTGTAGATGCAGCCAGATCCTGTGTTATCTTCACTGTGGTTCCATGGTATCTGAATGACTTCTTAGCAGCTTGTAATATTTTTTCCTTGGTCTGATAGTTCTTGAATTTGGCTATAACATTCCTGGGTGTTGTCAGTTGGGGATTAAGTATAGGAAGTGATCTGTGGATTCTTTCAATCTCCACTTTTCCCTTTTGTTCTAGAATATCGGGGCAGTTTTCTTGGACAATTTCCTGTAGTATGATGTCCAGGCTTTTTCTTTTGTCATGGTCTTCTATTAAACCAATGATTCTTAAATTGTCTCTCCTGGAATGATTTTCTAAATCTTGTTTTGTGAATGAGGTGCTTCACATTTTCCTCATTTTTTTCATTCTTTTGATTTTGTTTTATAGTGTCCTACTGCCTTGTGAAGTCACTTGCTTCTAATTGCTATATTCTGGTTCTTAAAGACTAGATTTCATCCCTGGCTTTTCAGTCATTCTTCTCCTTCTGGTCTGATTTTCTTTGGAGGTCATCTTTCATCTCCTTTGCCTCATTTTCAAGCTGATTAATTTTGGATTTCAAGACACTGTTTTTTTTTTGTTGTTTGTTTGTTTGTTTCCAGATGACTTATCTTGCTTTTTAAGTTCTTTTCTCAGTTGTCTTCAACCTCTCTTAATTGTGTTTTGAGTTCTTCCAAGCCTGTATCCAATTCTGTTTCTGTTTATTTGCTTGGTGTTCCCTCATCCTTCTCTGTTCCATTTGCTCTTTGTTCATTGCCTGTATAGAAGCTGTCCTTTTTTTCTGTTCTTTGCTCATATTTACCCCTTCTTTACTCCCTGCAGTTGCCTGCGCTCTTGCTTCTCTCATTTTTTTGTTTGATCTGTGGACTTTTCTGTTTGCCTTCCCCCTTGGAGCTTAGTCAGCAAATCTCTCAGCGCAGTCTGTGGGGGAGGGATGTTGGATCTTGAGCTTCCCTGCCCTCTGAAGGTTTGATGGGATTAAGTCCAGCTGGGTTCATCTGGATATGCCCTGAGGCCAAAACCTCTGGAGGAGGGGGGCAATATGGAGTGTCTCCACTGCTTCAACTAGGATGTCCACTGTGTGCTCTGCGCTTTTTCTCCAACTGCTTCCCCACCTCCTGTGTTCAACACTCTAAGCCTGGCACAGTTTTTTCCGCAAGGTACTCTCTCCAGACCAGCACTCTTGCCCGCCCCGAGGTTCCAACTGCTGCTGCAGGCTTAGCACTCTAGATGGCAGAGAAGCCTGGGACCTTCCTTCTTCCTTCCTCTTAAACCCAAGTGTTCTCAAATTCAGGCTTTTGGGGGGTGTACCTTTTGAGTCCAGCAGAAGGATTCCTTTGCTCTGTCTTGTTGTTAGGTTTGATTTTCAGTCCCCTAGGAGCATTTAGTTTGTAATCAGTAAGGAAGGGTTTTCAGAGGTCTGAACTTTCACTGCGTCTATGCTGCCATCTTGCTAGAACCTCCTTATTGATGAATTATTAATGAAAAGGGAGAAACAGATTATACAGGACACTAATAATAACCCCCTAATTGCCAGTTGGTCAACTCGGGATCCTGGTTGGGAATATATTCTTTTGCAGGGTACGGAGACTTAACTACAGCCAGGGAGGCAATAATCGAAACTATGAGGCAAAATTCCAGACACCCAGGAACCTAGTCTAAATTTGAGAGCCTAAAGCAGGAAGTGGGAGAGATTCCCTCAACTTTCCTTGATAGGATTATTGACTGTGCAGAAAAATGGATTGGGTTGGATACTTTAACAGATGAGAATGTAAATCACATTCCCAGGCAGTTTGTGAAAAATGCATGCCCTTCGGAATAACTGTCCAAATTGGTTTGACATGGGTCTTGATGAAATTAGGAGAATTGCAAAGCACGAAGAGGGTCAGGAAAGAAAACTGAAAAATATCCTCAGCCTACTTCTGCTGATCGCATCCATGCTTCCCTTCCTTGACTGAGCTGGTTACTGACTGGCAGTTATGGCCACGGAAGCCCCAGAAAGAAAAAGGGATTTACCTTTTCTCTTCTTGCTGGTCTAGGGACCAACTATGCCCAACCCACGGGGTATTTGGCCTTTTCTGACTTATGCAGATGGCGTCCCCAACACAGACACAGTACTGCACCTCAAACAGAGCCCCAATTACCTCCCCTTCCGGGTGTCCCCCAAAAAGAACAGAAATGCATGTTTACAGGAGAAAAGTAATTTATTTGAAGCCTGTACAAAAATACTTCCGCAGGCACATTATTTTTCTTTCATTGTGACCTGATTTAAAAAGCTCGAGCCTGCAGTACCCTTTTTTTAAAACACAAAATTGTTCATTTGTGTAAATAGAATCTATATTGAAAAAAATATTCCCAGGAGATCAACAGCATACAAAACATAGGATGTATCCATCTTATTCACTTTCCCAGTGTGGACAATACCATCTGGTTTCTGGCACCGAACGAGGCATAATATTTAAGAACAAAATAATCCCAAGAAACATTTTTCAGGGATGACAAAAATAACTGATGATTCTTTTATGGAAAGACATTGCGTAATCCTTTGAAACATAAAGTGACATCTTCCTGACTGCCCAGAATTCAGCAGGCAGGATTACAAAGCAATTGTCGTATGAGGGAACCAGACCCCCGAATGCCTCACCTCGAGAGCCACCCAATTTTAAGCATCAGGATGGGGAGTCAGACAGAATTAGCAGGTCACAAATGGGGACGGTCATCCCAAGAGCTGTGGTCTCCACCCATGCATGAGGATCAGAACCAGAAGGCACGTCTCTCTGACTTGACCCTCTTCATTTTACAAATGAGGAAACCAAGGCACAAAGAGAGATCAATGGACCTGCTCCATGTCTCATGGGCAGGAAGCAGGGATGAAGCAATTGAGCAAATAGAAGGATAGGAAAACTAAAGGCAGAAGACTGCTAAAGAGAAGCTTGCTCATGGCCTTCAGGGGAAACCTTGCTCTGGCTCTTCCCCATGAAGGGGGCAGGACTGGGCAGTCCTAGCACACCAGAGCTGGAGGGACCCCTAGAGGTCTGCTCCAAACCCTTTACTTTAGAGAGGAAGAAGCTGGAGCCAAGAGAGATGAGGGATCAAATGGGTCTGAGGGGCAGAGCCAGGATTTCCACCTCAGGGTAGATCCAGGGCTTCAGGGAATTCACGCGGGCACTCCTTCAGTACAAGTCCTAGAGAACTCAATCATGGCCATTTCCCAACCCCAGCTGCTCTTCCTTGGGGCTGGCTCCCAGGAAGGATTGGCCCCACTGGACCAAACCAGGGCAACGAGTGCAGGTTCTTCATCTGGGGCCAACTAGACAAGGATCAGCAAGTGTAGAATCTAAACTCATGCTGCTTGGCAAACACCAGCGTAAGGACCCAAACATGCCAGGCCAAGCTCATGCTTATTGACCAATACAGCTTGCCAGTTACTGAACAGGATGAGCCTCTAGAGGTCCACTGAGTCACCCTTGTCTTCTTCAGCCTACATTTAGTTGAATATTCATTCAAAGGTCTTGAGATAGGACACAGAGCAAACTGGAGCCTGGAATGCCACACGAGTGGGACAGGAAATGAAGTTCTAAAGACAGACATGGAGGAGATGGCGATGTGGCTGCACAAGGATTTCTCTGGGAACCAGGAGACAAGAGAAGCAAGGGTTGGGGGAAACCAGAACGATGGTAGGAGCCCAACGGTGAATTCTTTTTTGGTTCTAGTGGACGCAGGAGACAGCCCCAAAGTGGGAAAGGGCCGCTGCTTAAGAGGCAAGAAGTGAGGAGACTAGATGACGGACCCCAGTTTTCAGGCTCTTCACTATGACTCTGCAAGAAGCTTTCCCTGAATAAAGTGCGGACAGGCAAGTGAAAAGGGCCTCCAGTCCGTATTTGCAGAGTATTGCCCTGCTCCAACAGGTTGATTCAAATTTAATCAAAATCAGATGGACCCTGTCTGCTGGTAATAGGTGCTGGCAGTGATTGACTTGGGAATTCAGACCTCTGCCCACCTTAGCTTAGTACAGGTTGTTCCTGGTCAGCTTTGTGCCTCGGTTTCCCACAGTGTAACATCTAGTCCTGCTTCTACCTGCTAAAAAGGGGAAGTGAACAGGTCCCAACACACTAGGCCTATTGTCGGCTGGGATCTAGGCAGTCTAGAAGGCACTTTTGCTTCCCATTTCCCTAAATTATTACCCCAGTAAACTGGCCCAAATTTACATAGTCACTTAATCCATATACCGATCGCTGTCCATGTAGGTCAGAGAAAGGAACAGGAAGGAGAAAGGCTCTGAATAAAGCATCCACACCCACTAAGCCCCCAACGGCAACAGAGACTTGTTCACTGGGATCGCCGGGGGAGCATCCAGGGCACCAGAGTGCAGCATGAAGCCGGTAGGAGCCTGGATCTAGGCTGGAAGGCCGGTAGCCCTTCCTGGCTGGGCACCCCCGGCGGGAAGCCCAAGAGAACGTCTCCAAATCTATGAGATGAGGCAAGAAGAGCGCCTACATCACAGGCTGCCGTGAGGCTCAGACAAGATCACTGCGTGCTCAAGTGGCCGGCAGACGCTCAGATGCTATAGAAGAGCCCGTGACCATAATCACTGTTGTTGTTACTACTCTGTTCCACGGAGGGCCTGGACTTCAGGTGTGGCCATTACCTCCCCCCCTCCGGCCCCCAACTGCCAATCCTGCTCTCCTTTCTTCTTCCTCTCCCCCTCCACCTCTCCTCCTGTCCCAGCAGACTTCCATCCTTAGAACAAAGGCAGGCTAAGCTCCTTTTCCATAAGTGATCTCAAACAATCAGGCTAATCACAGCGTCTCAGACCTGGAAGGGTGACCCAGCCTGACCAGGAATCCTTGTGCATCTCTGAAATTGGGAAATCTGGCCTTCCTCTAGAGTCCTTCCGGGCTAGGGAGTCAGTAGCCTCCTCAAGCGGCCTGAGCCACCTATTACTGGGGAGGGCGCCCTCCTGCAACCTTCCACCCCCCAGCACTGCAGATTCTCTCCCTACAGCTCGCTCTCCAATCCCATCACCATCTTGGCTTCCCTTCTCTGGAAAGGCATCAAGAACACAGAAACAAGGTTTAAAGGAGGGGGGGCCCCCTTAGAGGTCAGCTAGTGCAACTGTGCCATTTTGTGGATGGGGAAACCGAGAGCCCCGAGAAGGGATTCGCTCCAGATCACAGAGGCATGACGGGGAAAATACAGGCTCTAATCAGACTCATTTCTCTTCCTAAAATGCAGAAGCTTGTAAAACCACCAGCTACCAGCATATCCCTAGTGTTAAAGCCGAAGGAAAGGACCAGAGACTCTTCTTAATGCTCAAGAGGCCAATGTATCTATGGAGTAGACCCAAGGCCAGCCTGGGTTCCTTTGTCGATAAGCAAGCCAGCAGCACAGAGGCTGAAGTGGGGGTGCAGGAGCCCCCTTTGAAGCCCCTCTCCAGAGTCTCCAAGTAGGACTCAGGCAGTATCAGGCAGAGAAGGTGGGCCTCAGAGCGAGGACTCTCGCAGCTGTTAGACCCCGAAGGGGAAGCCTGACGCCCTGGCATGTGTCATAGTGGGATTCCAGGGAGGGCAGAAAGGGGGCCGAGCCAAGAGGCCAAGGGAGGGCAGCCAGGTGAGTTTAGGACAAGCAGGTGACACTTTGTCTTTTCTTCTCCCACTTAATGCTCTAGGGAATGGGCTTGCCCTGCCTACATCCCGCTGGGGGGGTGCGGGGCCGGGGGCTCTCTTCTTCCACGCTACAAGAACCTGGGTTTGCCAGACCAGGAGCCGGCCAACTTCCTCTGGAGTCAGCCTGCTGACCAGCTCCCGTCCAGCCTCATTTCTGGAGGGCATCCCAAGGGAAGATCAAAGGCCAAAAGCCCAATTCTCCCACCACCTGGATGTGGAAGAGCCTTTGGGACAGCCCATCCGGGACGCCCCACGGGGGTTCTCTCTCTCTGTGAGGAGGGGCCATCCTTTGAAGACATTGAAGACATCCTTTGAAGGAATTGAGGGTGCAGTGACCGAGCCCTAGAGAACGGAGGGGGGCTCTGACTTGAAGGAGGAGAATTCTGAGAGGGGGAGCTATCGGAGAGCACTTGGCGTTCCAGGGAAGTAAAGGGGACTCCTAGAGGCTCTCATCATAGGAAGAGGGATGGCCACAGCCATCCCATCTGTGGAAACAGGCAGAGAAGGTGGGATGCCACTTGCGGGGGCCAGAAATGCCCACAGAACATTGTGGGAGCCCCGCGATGGGTGCAGGGGAAAACAATAAATTAAAAGCCAGATACGTCATCTTCCAGTCTGGTATAAATTAATGCAAACTGCATATTTAAGATAGAATCAACGAGAAGATTCTCTTGTCGTAAAAATCGAAAAAGGCAGCACTCTTCGGATTGTACAGGGGCCCCAGGACCGAGATCTTGGGAGAACCAGGATGCCGCGAGCCGTTCAAGCAGGTCCGCGTTGGCACTGCCCGTGTGCAGGGTGGACCGCGCCGGGGAGGACCCGAGGCTCACACGGCTCCTTTCCCTTTAACGTCCAGCTTGCTGCTCGGCTCCGACTGTTTACTCAACTGCTCCTCCGTGAAGGTGATGTAGGAATACACCAGGCTCCCAGCAATACTGCAGAGGACAGAAAAAGCATGTCGTGATGGAGCCAGGAGAGCGACGGGCATGTCGGAGCCCTCTGCAGGCTGGAATAACAGCGGCCCTCCTAATTCCTTACGGGTAATAACCGTTACTGAGGAGTGACCAGAGAGTTCATTGGCACAGCCTCTAGCATTGCGGCGAGGGCGGGCATCAACTCTGCCACAGAGTCCTGGAGAAACGCCCGGGGCACCGAGAAATGACTTGCCCACGGTCACGCAAGCGGGCTGTCAGAAGGAGGATTCAAACCCAGGTCCTCTGGACTCTGTGGCCAACTCTCCCCATTCTAGGAGGGCACCTAACAATATTCCTATTAATTAAGGAAAGCAAGAGTGCCTGAGAGTCCGAGAGATGACCAGAGCTGTGTGTCGGAGGTGGGACCTCGCCTGGCACCTGCTGACTGACTGAAGCTCTCCATCCTTCAGGAAACTCCAGAATAACAACAGCTCCTTTCTAGACCCTCCAGTGTTTGCAAAGCATTGATAGCATCATCCCCTTGAACCCTCACCACAATCAGATGAGATTCCTCAGGATCCCCATTTTACAGATGAAGAAACTGATTTTGTCCAGGATCACACAGCCAGAGGCTGAGGTGAGATTCAGACTCACATCATTCTGGCGAGAGTACAACAGTCTACACAGCCTGCCCTGGCTGCCTCCCATCACACCTCATGGCAGACCTGGATTGGTAAAAGGACCAAGTTATATATATATGATTCTTAGATCCTGATAGAGTTTGGGCAGCTGGGGGTAGTGGGTAGAGCACTGGGCTTGCATCAGACTCATCTTCATGAACTCTAATCTGGCCTCAGACATTTCCTGGCTCTGTGACCCTGGACAAGTCACTCCACCCTGCTGGCCTCAGTTTCCTCCTTTGTAAAATGAACTGGAGTAGGAAGTGGCCGACCCCTCCAAGATCTGCAAAGAAAATCCCCCACAGGACCAGGAAGAGTCGGAGGTGACTGAAATGGCAGAACAAGAACCACCACCAATAGGGACGGCACAGAGAATGGGGTTTGTAATCTCGGTAGTAACAGAAACTCCTGCCAGGGCCAGCTGGCACCTTCTCTGGATGCTCAGAGCTGCAAAGGGGGCACTTGGGCTCTAGCCCTGGTCCTGAGTCACAATGCCAGGAGGCTTGGCAGCTTCCTCTGGTGAAAGGAGATGGGAAGCTCCTTTACTTATCCGTATCTGAGCACGATGCCTGGCACACAGAGATGTTTATTATGGGGCAGGGAGGGGGCTCAGTAGATAGAGAGCCAGGGCCAGAGAGGAGGAGTCTTGGGTTCAAATGTGACTTCTGATACTTCCTAGTGGTGTGACTTTGGGCAAGTCACTTAACCCCCACAGCCTAGTCCTCCCAGATCTTCTAACAGTTTGTATCAATTCTAAGACAAAATTGAGGGGCTAAAAAAACGTATTTGTTACATAAAATCACCCTCAGCTAGCTACTTCTCCCTCACCCTCTCTATCCAATCTGCCGCCAAACTCAGCCAATCTTCTATTTGCGACAGCTGCCCTTTCTCTACTATGCCAGGGCTCCCCGCCTCACCTCACACCTGGACCCTTCTGCTTGCCTCCAGGCTCTCCTTTCCCCAGTCCAGCCTGATCTTTGTGCAGTTTGGGTCTCACCCCACCACTCAAAACACTCCAAGAGCTCCCTCTGGCTCCAGGATGAAATGCATATTCCTATTTTGCATTCGGGGGCCCTTTCAGCCTCTCTATCTGGGCCCCAAGTCCTGCTCCAGCCCCACTGGCCATCTTGTCTCCCTGGGCTGCCTCAGAATCCAGGGACCACCCCACATGCAGCGCCACTCCCCCTGGACCTGGACTGCCACGTCCATAGCTCCCGGAGCACCTTCTGTCTTCTCCTCGCTGGTCTCTGTGGGCAGGGGCTCCCTCGGTCACAGCACCCTACCTTCAAGTACCCCCTTTGGGTGCTTAGAGCATCCTTATGGGATCCATCCACAAAACTAAGAGGGAGCCCCGCAACTAGCCAAGCTCCAGCTTGAGAGGCTTGGCTGGGACCCAGCAATTTGTATAAAAAGAGGGAATATCTCAGAAGCCCCAAGATTCTGCTGGTCAGCAATGGGAGAGGAGGCAGAGGCAGGCAAGAGGGGCTCTCAGCCCTACGGGCAGGCGCCACCCCAGTACCCACGTACAGGGAGAAGATATGGGCTTCCCTCTGCCCCAGAGAGGTTGAAATTGAATTTTCGGGTCTGTTCATCCAAACAGCCTCAGCTCTGCATCACCCACGAGGAGGACAGCCACTGCCTAGAGACCGACAGGAAGGCTGAGGGTGTCCCTTGGGCTCAGAGCTCAGCAGTTGGCCCCAGCAGGGTCTCAGAGCATGGCTGAACTCAGAATGTTTTGACTAAAATAAATTCCCTAAAGCAGCAGAGGAGGGAACCACATGGCCTCGGGGGCCGTTATTTTGCTCCCTGGCTTCAGCCAAACCAATTATTGTAACGTGGCAATCAATGCACTTATATTTGTACACAGGACATCAACTCCTTCGAAGCTGAGGCAGTTCCATTTTTTGCCTCTGCATCCCTCAGCCTTAGGCACAAAGATGGCACTTAATAGTCGCCTGACAGATGGCTAAAAGACAAAGCTACACAAACAATCTGCCTTTCCCCCATCACATTCTACTCTCCAACCACATTCTTACAGGCACAGTCTACACCTTACACAATGGTATACTCCCCACAGCACCTACTAACATGCTTTGCGCGTTGTGGGTTTTCACTATTTACTGGATTAAACAATATGAATAGGAAACTACAGAACAGGTTTCTAGCTGAAGTATTTTCCCCAAGAGGTCTTTAAGGGCAAGAAAAGTTGATTTGAGGATAAGACAAACCTGGGGCGGTTTAAGAGTCGCCATTCTGAAGAGTGTTACTAAGCATGCAAAAGAGTCCCCAGTGGAATGTCTCCCAGCATTCTAAAGGCTCTTTCTTACAATATTACTTAGCATTCCAAAAAGCTCTGCCCGAATGCTAGCGAGCGAGCCTGCTCAAGGAGCCACCTTAGAATGGACAGGCACAAAGCAGGGTTTCAAAAATCAAAGCCCCTACTAGTGAGGACCCAAGAAAAATAAAGCGAATTAACCGAATTAACCGTGGCCTGGACGTCCACTCCCAAACTCAGCCCTTTTCTGATGCAAGTTCCTTCAGGGAAGGAATGTCTTTTCTTAGTTCACTACATAGCTTGGACCAGAGTACAAAGGCATTTACACACACACACACACACACACACACACACACACACACACACACACACACACAGAGCCTCAGAGGTCCAGTGAAGGAGCTGGGTGCTGAGATCAGAGTGAGCCAGGTTCCTTTCTCCCCCAAGACAGAAGGAGCACAGGTGAATGGGGGGCGATGGGGAAAAGGAGGAGAGTGACCCCCCCCAAGGATCAGAAATTCTAGGGAAGATTTCTTGGGGCTCACAGCCCTTGATAAAAGGGAGTGTCGGCTCTTTACTACCCTTTGGTCAGGCGAATCCTCTTTCCAAGGAAAATTCCAGTTGGGCAAATTCTATAAAAATGTTAATCCTGGCCAAAAGCAAACACAGCTTCCTATTTATTCTTAAGGTTCAGCCTTGCTGGATTCACTTGAATATTCTAAAGGGCAGCAAGAGTTATTTTTAGATCCCCAAAGCCTAGGGAGGGTCTGACCATCTCAGGCTAAGGAAGGAAGGCTTACTGAATTGAAATGAATTTAACCAGCAATTCAATTCCCTAACTTTAGAGATGGGGGAAAAGCAACGTAGTATGGTAAGGATGAGTCTGACCAATAGAAAGGCCATCCAAGAATGCTGGGAGGCAGAATGTCTGGGTTTGATTCCTGACTGAGCTATATGTATGACCTCGGACCTTGGGTTCCCCTCTGGAAGGTGAGGGAGCATCCTCCTCCCTAAACTACCTCTGTGGATACTTCCTGCTCTAAATTGATGATCCCAGACACCAGGGATCAGAAGAGACACGGTGCTGGGAGACCCAGAGGGAGGGGGATTTGTTTGGATTGGGAGAAGAAACAGAGAACAAAAATAAGTGAGGGTTCCTCCAGAGCAGACTGGAAGCAGGACTGATGCTTCTCAGGCGGCGCCAACTAGACGGAGGTCTCCTGGTCCCTCTGGGAGAATGGGGCCAGTTTGCTCTCCCACTTAAGGCTTATTGGCTAGTGGATTCCTCTAATTGTCACACCAAAGTAGTCTCTGTTTATCCCTTTGTCCATCTCCCCCATGTACTCCTCTGGGTATGTGTGGTTCCCCCAGCAGGAGAGACAATTTAATTTTTGTTTCTGTAGCCCTAGCATGGTGTTGGGTATATCAGAGGTGCTTAATAAAAACTTATTTGGGAGCAGCTGGGTGCCTCAGCTTCCTCAACTATAAAGAGGATAGTACTGTAATGGCTCCCACTTCACAAGATTGTTGTAAAGACAAAACAGAGATTGCATAAAGAGCTTCATAAACTGTAAAACTAGAGGTACGAGCTAGCATTGTTATCTTAATTATACAGCCAGCAAGCCAGCTGTTTTGGCCAGGAGCTCCCTTCTAGAAACTTGTCAGGGGATGCAGGAAATAGCTGACAAATAATTAGGTTCTCTTCCCAAATTGACTCCATTTTATTTTTTATGTGAATATGCACAGCAAAATCTACCATGTGTTTCCTTTTAGAGAATAAGCCTTAATTAAGCTTGGCTGCCAAGTGATTTGAATAGACAGTATGGGAAGGTTTACTGAAAGCTAACCAGCATGGGAAAAAAGTTTGAGTCTGTTCTCTGAAAATAACAAAGTTGGGGGCAGCTGGGTGGCCCAATGGAGTAGACGGAGGTCCTGGGTTCAAATCCGGCCTCAGACACTTTCTAGCTGTGAGACCCTGGAAAAGTCACTTAACTACCATTGCTTAGCCCTTACCACTCTTCTGCCTTGGAACGAATATGCCGTATTGATTCGGAGACAGATGGTGAGGGTTTAAAGTTTTAAAAAAAGGAACAAAGGGATGAGATGGACTAAGAAACTGAATGTAAATGGGCTCAGCTAGCCTCTCTGCTGGCTTGGGCTTGTTCAAGTCGTGGTCAGAGAGAGTTTCCAACAGATCCTGAATCTCAAAGGGCTTCTAGCTTAAGTGAGACTGGCAGGAAGGCGACTGAGAAGGAATACTGGGAAAGCAGTTCTTGCTCACCCGCAGGTCAGCCTTCAGGAAGTAAGGGATGGGGCTGGAAAGGGGCTCTGAGGCAAACCCTCTCATTTTACAGATGAGGGAACTGAGGCCCCTGAGAATCAAAAAATGGGTCCAAGGTCATCCAAGTATAAACTCCAAAGGTGGAATTTGAACCCAGCTCCTCCAGCCCCAAAGCACATGATCTCTCCACTGTATTATTACATTGCTTTTCCTCCATCTCTAAAGTTCTTTCTGATGGTGGGGATGGAGGGGTATGGGATAATCAATCGATCAATCAATATGGATTAGGCACCTACTATGTGCTTAGCACAAGAATCAGGAGAGGGTCCCTGCCCTGACCTTCCAATACAATAACAGGGCAGAAAACAGAAACACTAAACTGAGGTGACAAGCAGCCACCATGACTGTTATAACTATCTACACAGGTCCCTTTAGATCAGATCAGAAGGACCCTGGACAGCACCAGATCCCTGATTTCCTTCGAGATCCAGCTCTCACACCATTCTCTGCTGGTCTTTTCTCATCTTCCTAGCTGCTTCCTTCCTAGCTTCCTCCTTCCAAAACTTCTGGGTATTTATTTTGTATTCATTCTACATATCTTTAGATATGGAAACATCGTATATTTTGTAGACATGGCCCATGGGAGAATCTGTTTGGCTAGACATGCATATTTGTAACAAGGCTTTTTTTCTTTTTTTAAATGGAGTGGGGGGAAACAAATCCATTTCTATTCACTGAAAAATAAAATTAAGTTAAAAATTAGAAATAATTGAAAGAAATAAAAAAAAAAAGAATTTGTTGTATCCCCCAGTAGAACTGAAGTTCTCAAAGGCAAAAATGGCTGTCTTATCTTGGTCTTCCCAGAGACCTACTGAGTACCTGGCACATAGGAGGTGCTTACAGCTTCTTAACTGACTACCTTTTAGAAATCTAGATTTCTTTGCCTTTTTTTCTATCTCTAGCACTCAGGATGATATCTCGCCCACAGCAGGGGCCTAATAAATGTTTATTGATTGACTAGTTAACAGAATGACATAATGTTATTGACAGAAGAATCTTTGTAGTGATCTAGTCCCAGGATCAAAAAGATCAAGAGCAGGAAGAAAGCTAAGGGAAAAGGAAATCAGCATTTATATAGCACCTACTGTATACTAGACACTGTACTAAGTACTTTTGGGGGCAAATATTAGAGGGCATCAAGTCGACCATTTTCCCTTTTTCATTTTTTATTTTTCTATTCTATTTTATTTTTTCCCCAATTACATGTAACAACCGTTTCCAACATTTTCCAAAGAAAACTGAGTCTCACAGTCTCTCCCTCCCTCCCCATCCCTTGAGATGGTAAGCAATCTCATATAGATTTTATGTAGGTCTTTGTAGAAGACATTTTTTTTTTGCTATTAACTCTTTTGTGCAAAGAAATAAAGAGTAAAAAAAAATTAAGTGGAAAAAGTTTGCTCTGGACTAGATTCTGACACTCTTCTTTTTCTCTGGAAGCCAATGGCATTTTTTATCAGGAACCTATGAGGTAGTTTTGGATCACTGTATCGCTGAGAATAGCCCCTTTATTCATACAATGCACAATGTTCTCCTGGTTCTGCCTATTTCACTCTGTTTCAGTTCTCCTAAGTCTTTCCAGGTTTTTCTGAGTTCCTCCTGCTTCAATCTCCCATTTTTTAAAGACAAAAAACTAAAGCCCATTTACTAACGCTACTCAAACCAGGTAACATTTGAACCCAAAGTCCCTAAGTCCCAGTCTGGTACTATTGTCCCTGAAATGTTCCCTAAAAATCATGATTTTTAGATTACATTTGATAAACATTTATAGTTATTGTTTTAACAGTTCCATTATTTTATTATTCTATATTATATCAGATGTATAATATTTTATTGTATTATTTCTTTTTTATTGGTCTTATAGTCATGATACCAATGGTATCATTTATAGAAGAAACTACCTAGGCCCAGAAAGGGGCCAATAATTTAATCAATGTTTGGGGCCAAGGAACCAGGCTGTCTGACTCTAACTGCAGTCATCTTCTCTGTTATTCTTTATTCCTTTGAAAAGAATGCACAGTAGGAATCATGGCGCAGGGTATGGGTTCAAATCCCACCTCTGTCACTTAATATCTGTGCAATGTGGGGACCCTTTATGCCTCTGAGCCTCAGTTTCCTCATCTGTGAAATGAGGGGTGGGTCTCCATGGCCTCTAAGGTCCCCCTCTCTCTCTCTAGATCAAGGATTCTGAGATCTTCTGGTCCACAGCCAGTGAGCTTCAGAGGCAGAATTAGAAGCGAGGTCTTTTGGACTCAACAATCGAGTCCCCATTCCCAGCCATTTCTCATCCCAAGCATCCACCTCCCTGAGCTTCCCTGGCCAAGACATTGACTGAGGAACAAGGATTTGCTCACCTGATATTTAACCCAATGAAATTTGTCCATGTGAAAATATAGTCTCCACCAAAGACCATTCCAATATAGGTTATGAGAATATTCTGAAAAGAAAAAGAAAGAGGCGAGATTTTACTTTGTTTTCAGGTTTCACTCCATCACCCTTTCTTTTGCCTGTGTCTAGCCCTTCCTGCTCTTCTGCCTTGGAGCTGATACTCAGTGTTGATTCTAAGAGAAGGTTAAAAAAAAAAAAGAATGGGGACAAAAGAGGGAAGAGAAGGGGAAGGGAAGGGGAAAGGGAAGGGAAAAGGGAAGGGGAAAGAAAGGGGAAAGGGAATGGGAAAGAGAAGGAGAAGGGGAAAGGAAGGGGAAGGGAACAGGAAGGGGAAGAGGAAGGGAAAGGGAAGGGAGGGGGAAGGGGGAAAGGAAGGGAAAGGGGAAGGAGAAAGGGAAGGGGAAGGGGAAGGGAAAGAGAAAGGGAAGGGGAAGGGGAAGGGGAAGGGGAAGGCGGAAGGGAAAGGGGAAGGGGAAAGGGAAGGGGAAGGGGAAGGGAAGGAGAAGGGGAAGGGGAAGGGAGAAGAGGAAGGGGAAGGAGAAGGGGATAGGGAAGAGGAAAGGGAAGGGGAAGAGCAGGAAGGGAAGAGAAAGAGGGAGAGGGGAGACGGGAAAATTAACAACATCATTAAAATATATTTTGAAAAAAAAAAAAAGTGACAGCATCCCAGCTATCCCAGGCAAAGTGTCATAAGGTTTTGGCAAAGGCTTGGGGAGTTCGTGGAGTTGGCATTTCCCTAAGTGTGTGCCCCAAAGGGAGGGTGCCCCCCCGCTCACCTTAATACAGCCCACGATGGTGGTGGTCAGCGCGGAGTTATACTGAGTACAGAGGACTGTGGCATACATCAAGATAAACCTGAAGGAGGGAAGAGCGAGGCGGATTGGCAAGCAGAGAACAAAACAGACTCGGCAGGCATCTCTCCAACACTAGGTGCCCGTCCTCCCTCCTCCTCCCACCAGCATCCTGTTTCTCTTGCCCAGGGGTGGCCACTCGCGGCAAAGCAGCTCAGAAGGCTGGGTTGGGAGGGAGAAGCCCTGGGTTTGAATCCTTCCTCAGAGCCTCCCTGGAGGAAAGGGACAGGAGGGAGAAGGCAGGCGGTCCTGTGTGTGGGCAGTCACCCAGCGCTTCTAAAGAAATCATCCCTCCCAACGCCACATTTTACACATGAGGAAACTGAGGCCCACAGAGGCCCCGTCCCTGCCTGGAGTCACACCTCCGATATGTGTCAGAGGCAGGCAGCCGCTGAGCTCCATCCCCTCAGCTACCTGGACTCCCAAGACCACCTCGGCTCTTCCGTCCGTGGTCCTGGGGACAGGCTGGCTGGGGCAGGGGCAGGCCAACTCCTCCATTTGGCAGCTGAAGCCCAGAGAGGGCGTCACAGGTAGGATTTGAACCCAGGTTCCTCCTGTCCAGAGTCCAAGCCTCTCTGCCAGCTGTGCCCCATGCTTTTTCCTGCTAATAGCAGCTATGTTGCCATGGAGACTCCTCACAGTAGGTACCAAGGAGAGGAATGGCCGAGGAAGCTACCAGATATGGTACAAAGAGCCCTGGATTCGGGGTCGGGACCCGGGTTCAAAGTCCACTTCTGCTGCTGACTACCTGTGCGACGATGGGCAGACCACCATCTCCCTTCAGGTTCGGCACCTGAAAACGAGGGGCCTGGGCTGGGGGCTCTCACAGGCCCCCCGAAGCTCTCCGAGCTCTGCCACGACAAGCCGGGCGCCGGAGGGAAGACGGTTCTCCGTAGGCGACGCACCCACTTACCCCATGACGCAGGACAGTGTGAACTGCAGAAGGAACAAGCTGTCGGTCCAGCCGTCGTAGTCTATGGCCTGCAAGACACAGCAGAGCCCTGATGTGAGCCCCAGGGACGTCCCCGGCCCCCTGCGGAACCGCAGAAGGCTCCGGCTCCCCCTTTCCCTCCCCACAGAGAAACCGAACGCTTGGCCAGCCCCGCCGGGCTTCCTCTCCAGGCAGTGGCTCCAGGGAGGCTGGGAGGTCGGTTCTGAGGCAGAGAAGCTCTAGCTCCAGTCTGGTCTCGGGCACTTCCTCGCTGGGTGACCCTGGGCCAGTCACTTCATCTCCTGGGCCTGTCCCTGGCCACTCCTCTGCCTTGGAACCGAGCACAGCCTCGATTCCAAGACAGAGTAAAGGTCTGAGTAACGGACCTCCGCGGCAGGCCTTTTTCAAAGGCACAAAAGAAGTCCCACTAGTGAGGAAATGGAGGCCGACTTTGAAAGGTGAAGAGACTTGCCCAGGGTCAAACGGCAGCCGGATTTGGATGCAAGTTCAGAGCTCTCGACCCGGAGCCCAATGCCTGCACCGCCCCCCCTGCAGACGACCCCCGGCAGCCCCCCAGCTTTCAGGCTTTTCTCTCTGTATCTCGCGCTCCCTCCCCTGAGGCCGGGGCCAAGGATGCTCTTCCTCTGGGTCCTCCACATACACAGTGCCCAGCACACAGCAGGAACTCAGTAAGTGCTTCCGTAAATGGGGGCCCGCCGTGTTCTTTCTCTCCAAGGGCCAGCCTAGAGAAGGGAAGTGGAGGGCGAACCCCGAAGGGGCAGCCCCTGAGCGGCCTCTGCTGGCCCCAGTCAAGCCCGAAGGCCAGATTTCAATGTGTGTAGGGGAGACGAGATGGGGAGAAATCGCCAATCCTGGATGATGGAGTGAGGCCAGGAAAAAGAAAAGGAGAGCCCCAAAGCTTGGGGAGGAAAATGGCGCCCATCAGTGGTGGGGACAGCAAGACGAGGGGAGGAAGCGCTCCTGGACGGCAAACAGGAGGAGCGCTGATGCAAGGCTGGAGGGGAACTTAGAAGTCACCCAACCCAACCTTATCTGACAGAGGAGGAAACTGAGGTGCACGAAGGGCCAGTGACTGGTGGAGGGGAGCCTCCCTGACTCCGGGTGCCCCTCAGCTACCTGACCACACAGGAGGGGCTCACTAAATGGGACAGATGCCATGTTAAGGTTTTCCAAGCACTTCCCACGTTAGCTCATTAAGGAAACTAAGATACCCTATTTCAGACAGCAGGAAAGACCCTGGCTGGTGGGAGTCAGAGGACAAGGGTTCGAAAGCCTCCTGCCATCTGTGAAGTGCCTCCCTCTGCCCTGAGCTCCCTTTCCTTCTATCTCTACAGGGATGACCCAGAACCCTGGTCTGAGGTTCAGGGACCTGACAGAGCTGCCCCTGCTGCCAGTCTAAGCTCCCCGGGCTGGGGTCGGGGCATCCCTCTCCTTCCCTGGCCTGGCATTTGGCCAGGGATGTCCAAAAGGAAGCATGTGAGCGAAGAGGCTGCCCTGAAGACCTTTTCAGAGTGGTTGTCCTGGGGGCAGCCGGGGCAGGACTGTGCAGTGGGGAGGCCTGGGTTCAGGTCCCACCTGCTGATGGAGAGGGAGAGAGAAAAGAGGAAGGGAGAGAGAAAGACAGAGTCAGAGAGAGAGAGCGAGGGAAGAAGAGAGAGAGGGAGGGAGAGAGAGACTGAGAGGTGAGAGAGAGACAGAGAGGAAGAGAGACAGAGAGAGATGGAGAAGGAGAGAGAGACAGAGAGGAAGAGAGACAGAGAGAGATGGAGAGGGAGAGGGAGACAGAGAGGAAGAGAGACAGAGAGGGAGACAGAGGGAGAGAGACAGAGGGAGAGAGAGACAGAGAGGGAGACAGAGGGAGAGAGACAGAGAGAGAGACAGCAAGGGAGAGGTTTCCCCATTTCCCTTCCCTGAATCTCCTTCTACCCTTTCAGGGACTTGCATCCAAGATCCTCCCCCAGCCCAAGGAGCCCAGCAGAACAGTCAGACAGTGGCTGGGAGTGTCAGACCCTGTGGCCAAGGCCTGGTAGGGTAGAGGGTCAGCCACAGATGGGGCTCAATTCTGAGCTGAAACCCTCCGAGGTGGGTTTCTCTGTACACAATGTAGTCCAGCCTTGTACATGCAGAAAATAAAATACTGAGTAAACAAAAGGCCTCATTTTAGTGGGGGGCCTAAAAGGAAGCCAGGGAGGCTGAGGCAGGTGCAGAGGGGTGTGTGGGAAAATGGGGGCACAGAGAATGCCCAGACAGGGTTTTGTTGGGCAAACAGGCAGGAGGAGGGAGTCCCTGAAGCAGAGACTGTGGCCAGAAGCAAGGGCGGCAGAGAGCCTGGAGAGGTAGGAGGGGGCGTGACCAGACCAGAGCTTCAGGGACACCTATCTGGAGGCCTCCCGGAGGATGGACTGGAGTGGGAAGTGCCACGAGGTGGGCAGAGCCCCGGCAGCTACCTTTTTAAGCTCAGCCCTTCCATCTCAGAATCAATATTGTAAAGATAATTTTAGTATTTTGACTTAAAATCTAAAATAAGTGGTCGCCATGGGAAATTCCCAAATATGAAAATACCCAAGTCAGCTGGGAATTTATGGAGATTTTAATTAATAAAGAGAGAAGGAATTAAGGGAAGGAGAGAGAGAGAGAGAAAGAGAGAGAGAGAGAGAGAGAGAGAGAGAGAGAGAGAGAGAGAGAGAGAGAGAGAGAGAGAGAGAGAGAGAGAGAGAGAGAGAGAGAGAGAATTAATTTAAACTACTCTGGCTCAGTCTGAGCCAAGCAGTAGTTAAAGGCCTAAGCCAAAGTGGCCTCCCTGAGCCTAAGGGAGAGCGAGTCAGTCTTATTACTCAACACAAGACCGTCTCCAAGCAAGCTCCAGTCCTCCACTGAATCTCCTAAACTCCAATTCCCTGAACTGACTTTTTACCCTTCCTTTTAAAGAAAATTTTCTCTTATGTCACCTTCCTTAAATTTTCATGTCTAATTAGTAGACGCTTTTTTCCAGGACTGCCCATTCTTAGTTTTCACCACTCTTTAGTCCACACCTTCTCTGGTTAGATTAAATCTTCTGAGTACTTCACACCACTTTGTTAAGCTTGTCTTTTGTAAGTTACTTGACCTTTTTGTGATTAATTTAACCTTTACATGTACTTAACACCTTTTTGTATTAGATCTAAAAATAGACCTGTCTTAAGGTTCTAGCTTTACTACAAGGTATGAGTTGGGGACTTTCATTGTTCAATCAGGAGTTTACAACATTATCTTCCCCTAAGGCACTGTCTGAGTAGGGTGGAGTAATTTTAAAAGTTCCCAATACATTCTTGATTCTTGTTAGACCAGGTATCTCCATTGTTACAATAAGGGAATAGCTAAAGTACAGTCTGAGTAGTTTTTAAGATTCACAATATTGTGTACTGATTCCAAGGCAGAAGGCAGGTAAGGGCTAGACAAGAGGTGCTCAATGACTGGCTCAGGGTGGCCCAGCTAAGAAGTGTCTGAGTCCACCCTTGAATCCAGGCCCTCCCATCCCAGGTCTGGAGCTTTCTACTGGGCTTATTTTAAACATTTAAAACATAATTGGGAGAAGCCACCCAAAGGCTCCCCATGGACTGCCCACATGCCCAAGGAGTCTGGGAGAGAAACAAAGGCTACGAGCCCCCAGCAACAGCCTCTGTGCCTTGAGACTCACCCCCAGCCTTCCTGCTTAGCCCTGGGGTGCCCCCAGCTGTATTCCCGCCTTCGTTTGTTCAAGGGGGCCCTCGATCTAAGCGTGTCCCCTAGAGGTGCCCCAGAATTCCCCCAGATCTCAATCCTCCCCCCCAGCCCTCCTCCGGCTCCCCAGAAAGCAGCCCAAGCTGGCAGGCAGCTGAAATCTGGGCCAAGCAGGCAGTGATGACAGGAGAAGCCCCCAAAGGGCTCCACAAAGTGTAACCCAAGCCAGCCCTCGGCCCCCTTCATGGCTCACAAGTCAGGCTGCATTCCCAGAGGCTGCTCGGACCCAGCAGCGTGGGGCCAGGGAGAGACGCCTCGTCCTGAGCCCTTCTGGAGAAGCGTCCCCTGGTGGCCACCTCCTCGGCAGGCAGAAAAGCCCCTTTTATTTGGTAACAATTCCGTTCAGAATAAGGATCAAAGAGCTTAGAAGAGGCCCTTCTGAGTCCCGGAGAGGAAACCCCAAGCATGTGGGCTCAGACAGGGGCGCCCGAAGGGTCGGCTCGTCTAACCTCTTCTTTTTACAGAGGAGGAAACTGAGGCACAGACGGTGACTTTCCCAAAGACGCTCAGGTAGGGGCCGAAGGTGGTCTCTGAACCCAGGTTCTCTGCCTCTAAACAGACAGGTTCTTTCCCTTGCCAAATGCTGCCTCGGTGGCCTTGCTTTGCGCTGGGGCGACGCTCCTCCTCTTTAAACTTGGCTCGTCTTCTGTCTTACTTCCATCTTAGTCTCAATACGGTGTGTCCCTTCCAAGGCAGAAGGACTGGGCCAAGGGGGTGAAGTGACTCGCCCAAGGTCACCCGGTGAGGAAGAGTCTGAGGCCAGATTGGAACCCAGCACTCCCCTGCCCTAGGCCTGAGCTGTGTGGCCCCCTTTAGGTAGTTTGTACTTGATACCAGGCCTAAATCTGGGGACTGGCGACTTCCACTCCTGGCTCAAAGTTCCCCTTTCGGGGTGCCCCTTCCTACGCAACAGCCCTTAAAGACATGAAGAGGGCCGCCGGCAAGCCCTCTGCACCCCCTCCGCGCCTCCTCCGCTCTCCACGTGGCCAGAACCCTCCGCCATGCTGGATGTGGCCGCCTCCGAGGTCAGTGACCCCCCCTCCCCCAGGGCTGCCATGTGGATGGCTCCATTTTGGAAGCCCTCCGGCACCCCCAACACCAAGCGGAGGCCCATCCTCCATTGAGAGGCTCGGAGGACGGCCTCCGGCGGCCCGTCACAAGAGCACGGGAGGCCGCAGGAGCCTGGTGGGCCAAAGCCCGCTAGAGACAGGCGCCGTGGGGTCAGGGCTTGTTCCCCCCTCTGCCCCTCCAGCCCCCCAAAGGCAGCTCGGCCTCTCCCCCGACTCTGGGACCACCCTGAGGGGCTCCATGATGGCTCTGCACCAACTGGTCCATGATCACTGCTGTTTGTTTAAATGCTGTTTCATTTCCCCAAAACGTGTAAAAATAGATTTTAACATTTAAGTGATTTATTATATATGAATTATTTCATCTATAGATATTTTTGAGGGGAGCCTCAAACATTTATTTATATATAATAATTAATCATTATTAAATTTAAAAATTGTGAGTTCCAAATTCTCTCCCTCCTCCTTTTCCTGTTCGCTCAGACAGTAAGCAATCTGATACAGATTCTACGAGTGCAATCATTCATACTATTAATAATGGGGGACAGCGGGGTGGCTCCCTGGAGGGAGAGCCTGGTTTGAGAGACAAAGTCCTGAGTTCAAATCTGGCCTCAGACCCTTCCTCACTCGGTGACCCTGGGCCAGTCACTTGACCCCCACTGCCTCGCCCTTACCACTCTTCATGCACAATATTGACTCCAAGACTGGAGATAAGCGCTTTAATACTAATAATAACAACAATAACAGCCGGGCTTTTTAGGGTTACGGTTTGCCAAGCATTTTACAGATGTCACCTCATTTGGCCCTCACCACAGCCCTCGGAGAGGGTACTATGATCAGCCCCACTTTACAGATGAGGAAACTGAGTCAGGTGGTGGGTGAGGGACTCCGTCTCCTATATTGACGTTTGCTGAACTGTAAATACGGTCGAGAGTTGATGGAAATGGAGGCTTGTTTTGCTGACTTGCTTTTCCCCATTTTAAAAAACGTCTTTGTGCTGGCAGACATCGGGCAGAGGCAGGGGCGATGCTCCGAAATGGAGGAATACGAGCTGCCCGTGCAGAGCCTCAATTGGAATCCATCCCTGGACGGATCCTTCCCTAGAACTTCAAAGGAGGCCCCGAGAGCCGGCATGAGTGGCTGCAGAGATCAAAGGAAGCCTCAAAGGAGGCTCAGTTTACAGCTCTGCCACTATCGGACAAATGGAGTTCAGAAGGAGAGCCGCAGCCGGGTGACTCCTCGGAGGGCAGCCTTGGGGCCGGGGCTGAGCCCACAAGCCTTCTCCTGGGCTGTCCGGGCAGCAAGAGCCTCCCCGGCCAGGGATGGAATCTGGGCTGCAGCCGGTGCCCATAAAAGCTGTCCAGGCCAGGTCACTGCTGAGGCCGAATCGTGGAGGCATTATATGGTCCAGCTCGGCCACACGGATGGGCTCTGTTCTCCGGCCACCCTCATGGCCACCTCTCCAGCCCTCTGGCACCTGCTGGACCCAGGACTCCCAGATTCTAGAACTTGGCTGTCCCAACGACTGCCTCCTGAGGGACTTGTAGAACCAGAATCACCCCAGAACACCTTCTAGCTCTTTGCAAAGACAAAGTCCAAACCCCTTCTCTAAGCAAAACATAAACCGAGCAGGCAGCAAGTCCCTATGTGAGCCTGGATCCCATCTGAGTATTGATTAGACATCCAGAACCAGAATGACCCCAAGGGAAAGCTTTTCTCGTTTCTCCTGCCAAGGAGGAGGGGCTTTTTCTTTCTTTCCTTTTACAGTTCACTCATTTTTTATTCTGAATTTAAACACCAGGAAAAACCATTTCCATCCACGTAGAAGAAGAGAAATGATTCCCTCCCCAACGATGACTCTCCATTGATTTTCCTGTGCTCGGTTTGAAAGGGGGTAATAAATTCTACACACAGCTCTCAAAAGGCGTCTGTCTTTTTTAGCAGAGGTCTGTTAGGTTTTTTGTTTGCCAGGCTTTTTTTTTTTTCAAACTAGCTCTTAGGGCTGTGGAAAGGGTGAACAGTTTGACATCAGAGGCTGGTGGGTTCAAATAGCACTTCTGTTGCTGACCCTCCGGATCAGCCTGGGTACCCACCCTCCCTGGGCCTCACTCACGTCTGTACAAATGGGATGGCTGCACTGGATGACCTCTAGGGTCCCTCAGCTCCAAATCTAGGATCCACAACCCTAGACTGACAGTTAGGACTTGTTAGGGGCTCCACAAGAAGGTCCTGCCCTTACCCTGAGAATTAGGATAATAATAATAATAATAATAAAGAAGCATTAACTTTGTGCCAGGCATTGGCCAAACCCTTTACAAATATCATCTCATTCGAGGTACTATTATGATGCCCATTTTATAGATGAGCAAACTGAGGCAAAGAGAGGTTAAGTGACCACTGAGGTTTAAACATCTTTAAAGGAAGAGTTTGTAACCATTTTTACTGTGACGCAGACTTGTGGCCATCTGGTAGGACCTCTGACCCTTCTCAGGATCACGTTTTTAAATGCATAAAATAATTGCCCAGGATTACAATGCAAACAAACTCTAATAATGAATCATTTTGTACAATACAATATCTAATACGTAGATCTCTAATAATATGGAAATGTTACAAATATAGAAACACCTAATAAATCTGTAACTGTGCCTGTGGCTGTGTCTATAATAAAACTAGCCCCCAAAGCTCGAGCCCCTGGCTTCCCAGGCTCATCCAGCCCAGTTTCCAGTATCTGGGGCTGCACATGTACCTCAGCTCCCTTCCGGAGAAAGGCGGCTTACAGAAAAGCGGGAGCCTGGCGGCAGGCAGTAACATTAGTCCTTCCTGCCCATGGCAGACAAACAGCCATTGATTGCCCCGTAACCGATGTCTCCTGCAGGAAGAAAGCAGGGGTGGCCGATTCCAGGACACCAAGTGCCTTTGGAAACCTCCAGCCAGCTTCTCTTTGCCCACATTGTTTCCAGGCTGCGGCCATCCCTGAGGTGTCCCAGGACACCCAAACACTGATTTCCCAGTCCTCGGCAGCCCGGTCTGGCCCCTGCCCCCATCTCCACCCCCAGGCTCCACTTGGCAGGGGCCCAAACTCAACTTCCATCCCACTCTGTCCCTTCCAAGAGGCCTTTTTCTGGACAATCCCAGGCCCTGTGGGCATTTCCCCAGAACTCCCCCCTCAAGTCCTGTTCCACAGCTCATTCTGGTGTGGAGGTGAGTCTGGATTCCCTGGACTCAGAGGAAACCTGGGTTCTGCCAAGCCGGAAGGGCTTGGAGGATAAGAAATCAAGTCAGTTTTCCAAGAAATAGGCCAAAGAAGAAGAGGGTGACTCAGTCCCAGCAGGCAGCCACTTGGGGATCAACTCTTTGGCCACAGAATCCCAGGAAACAAATTGTACAAGGTGCATTTGTGGTGGGCAGAGGCTGGGGGAGCTAGGGTGGCTCCATTTTACCCGCTGTCGCACCACCTGCCCCATGCCACCAGCTAGGGCTGAGGTGACCGAGGACATTGGAGGAGACCTGGCACTTTCTTAGCTCCCTTGGCCTGGGTATATTGACCTGGGATCAAAGTGTCTGTCCTTTGGGCACAGTGGCACAGAGGATAGAGCACCAGGCCTGGAGCCAGGAAGACCTGAATTCAAATCCAGCCTCAGACACTTACTAACTGTGGGACACTGGGCAAGTGATCTCAGTTTCCTCATCTGTAAAATGAACTGGAGAAGGAAATGGCAAATGCCTCCAGTAACTCTACCAAGAAAACCAAAGAGACTAAACAAAATCACTATGACCTTGGGGCAAGGAGCCATTAGAGAGCTCAGGGACTGGGGAGGGGCCTCCTCTGAGATTCCAGGGAATTTCCTTGTGAACTGGTTTGTCTCTGGGTGCAGGTGCCTTTTATCTGCCTTTGTCTCCCAGTAGCTGCTTTTTACCTGAGGGGGGCTGAACTTAAATAAATTCTCTGAAGCTAGGAATGCCTCAGATAGAGAACAAGGCCTAGGAATGCCAGGATTATTAGGCCCTGCTCAGGGTAGGAAAATTCAGGAGAGGCAAAGTCACTGGGTCACAGTCACAAAGCCACTAAGTGGCTCAGAGAGAGCTGAGCAGCAGGTGGAAAGGCCAGGGTTCAAATCTTGTCTCTGAGACCTGGTCCTCTGCATAAGGCCTTCAGCCACATCACTAAATGGTTCCGTTTTTTCATTTGTAAAAAGAACAGGCTCTTCTAGCCCTCCATGGGGAGGATTCTAGCGATCTCTCCAGGGCCAGGGTCTCTTACTTTCTACCTCAGAATCAATACCACATATCAGTTATCAGACAGAAGCAAAGGGCTAAGCAATCGAGGTGAAGTGACCTACCCAGGGTCACACAGCCAGGACGTGTCCGAGGCCAGATGTGGACCCTCCTAGCTCCATTGTGCCACCTTCACAGTCTTTTTCACAATGCCACACCAATTCCCTGGCACTCGTAGGCATCAATTGCATCCTCCATCCCCAATTGTATACAGGCTCACATGGTTTCTGTTTCACATAAATACATCCACATGTTCTGACTTAAAATTCTGCTGCGTCTCCGATCTCCTCACAACAACCCTCAGCCCATAGAATAGGGACTTGATAAATATTCATTTTAGTGGGAATAAGGCTGAAATTTTGCCAAGAATCTCTGATGCACAAGAAAGTTGTCCTAGTTGCCAGGGATACAACGATGATAAAGGTCACAGCTCCCAAACTCAGGACCTTGGTCAGCCACTGACCTCCCTGGCTTCCGTTAGTCCCAACTAAACGTCGACCTCCTCCAGGAAGCCCTCTTAATCCTAGTGTCTTCCTTCTGCCCACTGTCTCCTCTTTATCTTGTACATTGTTTGCCTGTTGTCTCTCCCATTAGACTGGGAGTTCCTTGAGAACAGAGACTGTCTTTTGCCTCTTTCTTACATTCTCAATGGTTGGCACAGTGCCTGGCACACAGCACATGCTTAATCACCATTTATTGATTGATTGGAATAAGAAATGGACCTAGATTAGAAAGTCAGCAGGGCAGAGTATAGAGGATACTAGACTGGGAATCAGAAGGGCTTGGGTTCAGATTATGCCACAGATATGAATAAGTTGTATATCCCTGGACAAGTCACTTAACCTCTCTTTGCCTTGGTTTCTTTCCATGCAATGTGGGGGGAGTTGGACTAAAAGGTCTCTGTGGCCCTTCCATCTCTAAATTTCTGCTCTTATGACTGACAGAGGTAACAGTAAACATACAAAGGACTCTGGGAATATCTGAGGAGGGCAAGAAGAATGCTTTGTTTTTGTTTTTGTTTTTTGACAGGAGGGAGAAGGAAGAAAGGCTTCATGAAGAAGGGAGTCCCTAAATTCAGCCTGGAGGAAATAAAAGAGAAGATTCTGAAAAGGCTGAGAGGGAGCGAGTTCATTCCAGGCAGGAGTGTTAAATGAAGGGGGCAGAGCATCATACAGTGCCTGGGCGGGAGAATCCACAAAGGGGACAAAAGGGAAATGAGGCTGGAAAGCAGAGTTGGAGCCAGGAAGTTGGGGGCCCTAAAGGCCGGGCTAAAGAGGCTATGTTTGATTCTTGCAGCCAAGAGCAATTTGAGTTTCTTTAGCAGAGGAGGGGCACAATGTGGGAGGATTCTCTTAACAGCTGTGTCAAGGACAGAGTCAAGAGAACTCATGGAATGAAGTCTGGGGGCCTCTCCCAGAAGTCAGGGGCTGTCCTCTCCTTAGCCCGAGGAGCTTTGTTTTATCAGATTTGAAGCCCAGGGAGATCACACAGTCCAAAACCCTTATTTAGTGATGAATAACTGGCACAGTTTGTAGTGACTTAGCATGGACCACTGGCATACTCCTATTTAGCTTTCCTGTCAGCGTGAAAAGACTTCTCATTCTCCCGAGCCGATCTCCACCACCTCCTGATCCTTATGACCCAAGAGATGGTGGCTTTAGAGGTCAGGACAACCTCTTGGGTCCTCCGATTCCACTCTCTTATTCTGGAGACGAGGCAACCGAGACAGAAAAGTTATGAGACTTGTCCAGGGCCAAACGATAAGAAAAGTGGCAGAACCGGTGTTGGTAGAATTCAGGCACTTGGCCCCCAACTCCAAAACTTTGTCCCCTATACCATAAGGCCTCCCATTTCCCTTTTCCCCCCCTTAAATCTTTACCTTCTCTCTTAGAATCAATACTATGCAACCATTCCAAGGCAAAAGAGTGATAAGGGCTGGGCAAGGAGGGCTAGGTGACTTGCCCAAGGTCACACAGCCAAGAAGCGTCTGAGGCCAGATTTGAGCCCAGGTCCTCCCCTCTCTATCCATTGAGCCACGAAGCTGCCTGCCCCCTTGGTCCATTTTTGTTGTTGTTATTTTTTTTAAGTTAGTCCATGAACCGTTTTTTAATGTACTGCAATTTGAGAAAATTTACTAAGAGGACAAAAGCATCTGGAGAGTCATTCTCTGCCTTTAAACCCAAAGAATCAGTGAAATCAACCCCCCAAAGAGCATTTCTCAAGTCCCCTCTAAGTGCCAGGCACTGAGCTAAACTCTGGGGACAGGAAGACATAACCCAGCAATGGGCGCCCCTCAGGAGTTTACATACAGAGATACAGTGTCCAGATAAAGGAGAAGTTCTGAGGAAGGAGGAATTCCTAGGGAGGGTGGAGGAGCTCTGGCCAGGCATCCCTGGGGCATTCGGGGGATAAGGAGAGGCCCCATGGAGAGGGAGGCTGCCCTTAAGCCCCAGGCTCTGAAGGAAAGGCACCCACTGGGACTTTAGAGCCGCCCCTCCTGTCCAGGCTGAGGAGACCAATCTGGAATCTCCAACTGCTGCCTCTCAGACATATAGAAGGTGAGGTCCCTCAAGGCAGCTTACACTCAGCAAATCCAAAACCAAACTCATTCTCTTTTCCTCCAAACCACTTGGAGGAAGGCACCACCAACCCCCCCACCCCACCCCGACATCAGAGGGCAACACCAGCCCCACAAGACACCAGAGGATACTGCACCACCAGCCCCCCAGGCACTGAAGAGCACCACCAGCCCCCCAGGCACTGGAGGGCACCATCAGCCCCCCAAAACACCAGAGGGTACTGCACCACCAGCCCCCCAGGCACTGAAGGGCACCATCAGCCCCCAAGACACCAGAGGGTACCACACCACCAGCCCCCCAGGCACTGGAGGGCACCACCAGCCCCCCAAAACACCAGAGGGTACTGCACCACCAGCCCCCCAAAATACCAGAGGGTACTGCACCACCAGCCCCAGAAAACACCAGAGGGTACTGCACCACCAGCCCCCCAGGCACTGGAGAGCACCACCAGCCCCCCAAAACACCAGAGGGTACCGCACCACCAGCCCCCCAGGCACTGGAGAGCACCACAAGCCCCCCAAGACACCAGAGGGTACCACACCACCAGCCCCCCAGGCACTGGAGGGCACCATCAGCCCCCCAAAACACCAGAGGGCACCATCAGCCCCCCAGGCACTGGAAGGCACCACCAGCCCCCAAGACACCAGAGGGTACCACCAGCCCCCCAAAATACCAGAGGGTACTGCACCACCAGCCCCCCAGGCACTGGAGAGCACCATCAGCCCCCCAAGACACCAGAGGGTACCACACCACCAGCACCCCAAAATACCAGAAGGTACCACCAGCCCGCCCTAGGCACCAGAGGGCACCAACAGTCACCCCCAGCCACTGGGGAGCACCACCAGCCCCCCAAGACACCAGAGGGTACCACACCACCAGCCCCCCAGGCACTGGAGGGCACCATCAGCCCCCAAGACACCAGAGGGTACCACCAGCCCCCCAAAATACCAGAGGGTACTGCACCACCAGCCCCCCAGGCACTGGAGAGCACCATCAGCCCCCCAAGACACCAGAGGGTACCACACCACCAGCACCCCAAAATACCAGAAGGTACCACCAGCCCGCCCTAGGCACCAGAGGGCACCAACAGTCACCCCCAGCCACTGGGGAGCACCACCAGCCCCCCAAGACACCAGAGGGTACCACACCACCAGCCCCCCAGGCACTGGAGGGCACCATCAGCCCCCAAGACACCAGAGGGTACCACCAGCCCCCCAAAATACCAGAGGGTACTGCACCACCAGCCCCCCAGGCACTGGAGAGCACCATCAGCCCCCCAAAATACCAGAGGGTACCACACCACCAGCCCCCCAGCCACTGGAGAGCACCACCAGCCCCCCAGGCTATACGAACAGAAAACCATGCAAAGGAGAAAGCTTCAGGGCTGCAGTGGCTTCCGTAACTACCATTTCTGGGTCACAAATCCAGAAGCCAAAGGGTCCTCGCGGTCACTCCCTCCTTTTACAGAGGAGGAAACTGAGGCTTGAAGGCTTCCAGAGCAGCCCCCCTTCTCCAGCTCTTCGGGGCCTCCCCCAGAACCGTCTGCCTCCAGGCTCCCTCTCCTCCCCTGCCACCCAAAGCGCCCGAGCTGACAGCTTGCCATTTAGGTTTCCATCAACAGCTATTCTGAGGCTTTCTGGCACCCAGAAAAGCAACTCTGCTCCGGCCACCCGGCGAGCACATTCCCGGCAACCAGCCTACGAGCCCGTCCTTTGGACTGAAGAAACCCTGAAAAGCCGAGAGCAGCAGCAGCTCCTACCTTCTGAGCGTCTCCAGTGAAGTAGGCGATGGCCACGGTGGGCCCGATCATGAACAGTGCGTTGTAGTAGAGCAGCCCGTACTTTCCCAGCTCCTGCGGAAGGACACACGGAGGCAGTGAGCTTGGCCCCTCCAAGCAAGAGCTGAGGGTGCCCACCCAAAGCCAGGCCCCCTCCTCACCAGCCTCTCTCTGTCTCTCTCTCTGTCTCTCTCCCTCTCTGTCTGTCCCCCTCTGTCCCTGTCTCTCTCCCTCTCTCTCTGTCTCTTTGTCTCTGTCTCCCTCTCTGTCTCTCTCTCCTCTTTCTGTCTCTGTCTCTCCCTCTGTCTCAGTCTCTCTCCCTTTCTGTCTCCCTCTCTGTCTCTCCCTCTCTTTCTGTCTCTCTCTCCCTCTCTTTCTGTCTTTGTCTCTCCCTCTGTCTCAGTCTCTCTCCCTTTCTGTCTCTCTTACTCTTTGTCTGTCTCCCTCTCTGTCTCTCTTCCCCTCTCTGTCTCTCCCTCTCTTTCTGTCTCTCTCTCCCTCTCTTTCTGTCTCTGTCTCTCCCTCTGTCTCAGTCTCTCTCCCTTTCTGTCTCTCTTACTCTTTGTCTGTCTCCCTCTCTGTCTCTCTCCCCCTCTCTGTCTCTCTCTCCCTCTCTTTCTGTCTCTGTCTCTCCCTCTGTCTCAGTCTCTCTCCCTTTCTGTCTCTCTTTGTCTGTCTCCCTCTCTGTCTCTCTCCCCCTCTCTGTCTCTCTGTCTCTCCCTCTCTTTCTGTCTCCGTCTCTCCCTCTGTCTCAGTCTCTCTCCCTTTCTGTCTCTCTTACTCTTTGTCTGTCTCCCTCTCTGTCTCTCTCCCCCTCTCTGTCTCTCTGTCTCTCCCTCTCTTTCTGTCTCCGTCTCTCCCTCTGTCTCAGTCTCTCTCCCTTTCTGTCTCTCTTACTCTTTGTCTGTCTCCCTCTGTCTCTCTCCCCCTCTCTGTCTCTCCCTCTCTGTCTCTCTCTCCCTCTCTTTCTGTCTCTGTCTCTCCCTCTGTCTCAGTCTCTCTCCCTTTCTGTCTCTCTTTGTCTGTCTCCCTCTCTGTCTCTCTCCCCCTCTCTGTCTCTCTGTCTCTCCCTCTCTTTCTGTCTTTGTCTCTCCCTCTGTCTCAGTCTCTCTCCCTTTCTGTCTCTCTTACTCTTTGTCTGTCTCCCTCTCTGTCTCTCTTCCCCTCTCTGTCTCTCCCTCTCTTTCTGTCTCTCTCTCCCTCTCTTTCTGTCTCTGTCTCTCCCTCTGTCTCAGTCTCTCTCCCTTTCTGTCTCTCTTACTCTTTGTCTGTCTCTCTCTCTGTCTCTCTCCCCCTCTCTGTCTCTCTCTCCCTCTCTTTCTGTCTCTGTCTCTCCCTCTGTCTCAGTCTCTCTCCCTTTCTGTCTCTCTTTGTCTGTCTCCCTCTCTGTCTCTCTCCCCCTCTCTGTCTCTCTGTCTCTCCCTCTCTTTCTGTCTCCGTCTCTCCCTCTGTCTCAGTCTCTCTCCCTTTCTGTCTCTCTTACTCTTTGTCTGTCTCCCTCTCTGTCTCTCTCCCCCTCTCTGTCTCTCCCTCTCTGTCTCTCTCTCCCTCTCTTTCTGTCTCTGTCTCTCCCTCTGTCTCAGTCTCTCTCCCTTTCTGTCTCTCTTTGTCTGTCTCCCTCTCTGTCTCTCTCCCCCTCTCTGTCTCTCTGTCTCTCCCTCTCTTTCTGTCTCTGTCTCTCCCTCTGTCTCAGTCTCTCTCCCTTTCTGTCTCTCTTTGTCTGTCTCCCTCTCTGTCTCTCTCCCCCTCTCTGTCTCTCTGTCTCTCCCTCTCTTTCTGTCTCCGTCTCTCCCTCTGTCTCAGTCTCTCTCCCTTTCTGTCTCTCTTACTCCTTGTCTGTCTCCCTCTCTGTCTCTCTCCCCCTCTCTGTCTCACTCTCCATCTCTCTGTCTCTCCCGTCTTTATCCTCCCTCTCTCTGTCTCTGTGTCTCTTCTGCCCCTGCCATGGCACCTGGGACCCACAGTGGGCCCTTAATTAACACTTGCTGAATTCAATGGAAACAGTCCGACTCTCCGAGCTGGGCTTCAGGGGACGCAGCCGAGTTCTCCCAAGTTGCCTCAGGAGCCGGCAGGCTCCGCGCAGGGCCCTGGCGAAGCTTCCCGCCTCCCCCGGCTGCCCTTCAGAATTATATCTCTATATGAAGTATAGCTAAAGGACACACAAACCAGGGGCTCAGTGACTGGCCCAGGGTCACACCGCTGGGAAGTGTCTGAGGCTAGATGGGAGCCCCCTGGCTCTCCGCCTGGCTCTGACCCCCTGAGCCCCCCAGCGGAGCCCAGGTCTGGATTTTCGAGTCCCAGCTCCGAGACAGAAGGCGGAGAGCCCCTGGGTAAGTCACTCTCAGCGCCCGGGGCCATTCCTTAAGACAGGAGGGCAGAGCCGCGGCCTCCCTCGGTGCCAAGCCGTGGCAAGTCCAGTTACTCCTCCTGTCTGGTTCCCCCCAGTCTCCTCCCCCCGGCAGCCCCCAGACCCCGTCTGCCGGGGTGCTCGGCTCTCCAAGCCCGGCCCCCACTCGGACCCTCGGCTCCTCCTCAGTCCCTGTCTCTCGGTCCCGGAGAGTCCGGAAGCTGAGAGCGCCCTGCCTGGGAGTGATGGTCAGAATCTGGACGGCCGTGAGCCAATGGTGCGCCTTCCGGGCCGGCTTTGGGAGTCTCCCCTGGGAGGACGCCCCGCGGGTTGCTTTCTCGCCCGGGTGGATGCAGGCGCGGCCGGCTCCGGACTCTGCACCGGACGGGTGGACGGCGGCCCGATGCGCGCTCCAGAGGGCTCGCCCGGCCGGCCTGACCAGCGAAGGGGCTGCTCT